>NC_045450.1:69772321-69778513 GCF_002776525.5 Piliocolobus tephrosceles
CATCCCCCAGACCCCAGGGCTGAGATGCAGGGGTCCTCTTCATGCCCGGGGGAAGGAGCTGGACACAGGGGCGTCCCCCAGACCCCAGGGCTGAGATGCAGGGGTCCTCTTCATGCCCAGGGAAGGAGTAGGGCACAGGGGTGTCCCCGAGACCCCAGGAGCAGGGATGCAAGGTCCCCCTCCCCCAACTGCCTGAGCGGACAGAGACACTCCCTGCCACTCCAGGCAGAGGAAGAATGGAGCAGCCTCCACATCCCCAGCTCTCCCTCTGCTCCCTCTTAGCCACACAGGGAGGGCGGGCATGGCTTGTGGGTGCACAGCCCTGGGGCATCACATCTGGGCATTTTCTCTAGTGCTGGGGGATTCCTCCCGCAGGAGGTGAGGGGCTAGGCAGCGAAGACCCCAAAGAGTTTGAGCAGCTCAGGGCAGGACCTGGAAGGGCCCGGATCCGGTTCCGCCTCCTGCCACCTGACTGTATGCTCTTAGCCAGATAGTTCTTTGAGCTTCAGCTTCTTCATCTGTGGACCGGGAGGAAGAGCATCACACGCCCTGGCCGTTCCTGTGGGAAGTGCAGGTCGGCCTATTCCTGCTCAGCTGCCCTCAGGACAGAGGGGTAGGAAGTTTCCTATCTAGTGAAAGAAAAAGGACCCAGCTCTTCTAATTTTGATAGGAATAAATTAAAATGTACTATTCGGCCAGGTGGGGTGGCTCAACACCTGTAATCCCAGTTCTTTGGGAGGCCAAGGCGGGTGGATCATTTGAGGTCAGGAGTTGGAGACCAGCCTGGCCAACATGGTGAAACCCTGTCTCTACTAACAATACAAACGTTAGCTGGGCATGGTGGCGGGCCCAGCTATTTGGGAGGTCGAGGCAAGAGAATCGTTTGAACCCAGGAGGCAGAGGTTGCAATGACCCGAGATCATGCCACTGCACTCCAGCCCGGGGGACCACAAGCCCCCAACCAAAAAAAAAAAAAAAAAAAAAAAAAAGGCAGGGAGGGAGGCCATCCCTGTGTGAGGTGGCTGCCCCCATCTCTGCCTCCTCAGGGCCCCAAAAGAGAATTTCTGAGTTTTCTTGCCAGTTCCCAAGTGACCAGCAGAGAAGGAGTGACAGGGAAGGCTGTGGGCCGACTGTCCCACCTGTACTCCGGGACAGTTGGTCTCAGGTGCACTGGGGCCTAAGGGGAAGGGGAGAGGCCCCCAGCCCAGCCGACCTTACATGAAATTGGCACCACCAGTGCCGGGACCACGGCCCTGACGAGCAAGGTCATCGTCCTTCAGAAACTATCACAGAGTTGGGACTCAGCTGAAGTTTCTGAAAACATAGACATCTACATATAAGCAAATGTGTGTGTACACACAGGTATATGCTTATAAAAGTATACAAATATATACTCTAAAGCATTAATAGATGTAACATACAGATTATACAGAATATCTAGAAAGTTTTAGTTATTTCTGGAGCCTGTATCCTGGCCTGGGGGAGTCAGGGAAGGCTTCCCCGAGAGGTGCCATGGAGCCGAATCTTGGGTAATAAGAATCACTGTGGGCCGGGCACGGTGGCTCACACCTGTAATCCCAGCACTTTGGGAGGCCGAGGTGCACAGATTGCCTGAGCTCAGGAGTTCAAGACCAGCCTGGCCAACATGGCGAAACCCCATCTCTACTAAAAATACAAAAAATTAGCTGGGCGTGGTGGCGGGTGCCTGTAGTCCCAGCTGCAGGGGAGGTTGAGGCATGAGAGTTGCCTGAACCTGGGAGGCAGAAGTTGCACTGAGCCAAGATCACACCACTTCATTCCAGCCTGGGTGACAGAGTGAGACTCTGTCTCAAAAAAGTCACTGTGATGAAGATGCCAAACCTACCTCAATCCTGTGAGAAAGATGTGTGTCTGTCCCTCACTTTGCTGATGAAAAACCCAGGGCACTCCATGTGGGGAATGCGAACCCGGGGCTGTCTGGCTCTAGAGCGCAGCGGTTATCCACCAGGCCAGCATGAGAGGCCACTGGGTGCACCATTCCCAGCCGAGGTCCTCAGAAGGCAGGAGACTAGGCAGGGATGAGCCCTCTACAGGGACGATGCCCCACCCCGGGCGCTCGAAAGGATTCCGCAGCTGGAACAGGCCCCCCTCGCAGGGTGGAAGGATTGTGATCCTATCTAGGAAGTTGGTAGAAAGAAGCTTCTGGCCGGGCGCGGTGGCTCATGCCTGTAATCCCAGCACTTTGGGAGGCCGAGGCGGGCAGATCACGAGGTCAGGAGTTCGAGACCATCCTGGCTCACATGGTGAAACCCCGTCTCTACTAAAAAAAATACAAAAAATTAGCCAGGCAAGGTGGCGGGCGCCTGTAGTCCCAGCTACTCGGGAGGCTGAGGCAGGAGAATGGCGTGAACCTGGGAGGCAGAGCTTGCAGTGAGCTGAGATCCAGCCACTGCACTCCAGCCTGGGCGACAGAGCGAGACTCCGTCTCAAAAAAAGAAAAAAAAAAAAAAGGAGCTTCTATGCTGTTCCATTTCCTCATGGAGGATTTAGCCTCATTGGGAACTTTCACTGACTTCCATTGTCTCAACAGAGACGAGGTGCTTTCTGGCTTTGAGCTAGTAGGACCCCCGGCCGGGGGTGACCCGTGGTGGGTGCTGGGATTGGTGGAGCCAGCCCGTATCTGCAGGCTCCAGGTGTACTTTCTAACCTGGAATCATTGTGCAGCGTGTGGCCTTGAGGGACAGAGATGGCCACACTCATGGGAAGCACGGAAGCCAGTTTTTTGTTCGTTTTGTTTTTTGAGATGGAGTTTTGCTTTTGTTGCCCAGGCTGCAGTGCAGTGGCACCATCTCGGCTCACGGCAACCTCTGCCCTGCAGGTTCAAGCGATTCTCCTGCCTCAGCCTCCCAAATACCTGGGATTACAGGTTTGTGCCACCACGCCCGGTTAAATTTTTGTATTTTTAGTAGAGATGGGGTTCACCATGTTGGCCAGGCTGGTCTCGAACTCCAGACCTCTGGTGATCTACCTGCCTCGGCCTCCCAAAGTGCTGGGATTACAGGTATGAGCCACTGCGCCTGGCCACGGAAGACAGTTCTAGGACCCAGACATCTCCACCAAGCCTCACTGTCACCGAGTTGTGCCAGGCTGGGAGGAGCAGGCTCACCTCAGCTGCCCTCAGACATGGTCCAGAGGATTCGCTCCCTGGCTGTGCACCAGGGGTCCCAGCAGACAGCACCCCCGTCCACACACCCCAACCCTCCCTACACCTCCACCCCCCTCTGACCACTGTGGATTTCTGTGGCAATCTTGGTCCCAAGAGCATCACTGCACATCACGTCCATGTGTTGTGGGCTGAATTTTGTCCCCGAAGGTCTATGTTGAAGTCCTACCCGCCCCCATACTTCAGAATGTGACCTTATTTGGAAATGGGTCGTTGCTGATATAATTAGTCAAGATGAGGCCACCCTGGAGTGAGGGGGGTCTCTGATGATGGGCGTCCTTATAGGAAGGGGAGGTTTGGACACAGGCTTAAGTGCACACTGGGAGAACACCCCGCGAAGAGGAAGGCAGGGGCTGGGGATGCGGCTGCAAGCCCAGGCGTGCCAAGGACAGGAGCCACTGGAAGCTGGAGGGGGCCTGGGATGGGTGCTGACCTCCAGAAAGAACCAGCTGCTGACAGCTTGCTGTCAGATTTCTGGGTTCCAGAACACAGGAGAGTGATTTTCTGTGGTTTGAGCTTCCCGGGCAGTGGTGCTTTGTCAAGGCAGCCCAGGAAAGGCATCCACTGTGCTTGCAACATGAACACAGGGGCAAGCACACCCCACCTGAGCCCCCGGACTAAAGGCAGGACGAGAGCGCCGGGATCCAGCTGAGAGTCACAGGGCATTTATTGAACACCTACTATGTGCCAGGCACAGTGATCCCCCAGAGCAACCTGTGAGGTGAGTGATATTGGCCCTGTTGTACAGATGAGGAAACTGAGGCTCAGGGGACATGTGGCTTGCCTGAGGGCACACAGCAGAGCCCAGCTGAGGACCCCAGGCCAGCTAAGTTCTTCTGACTGTTGTGGGCGGTTCTCTATTATTGGGTCTCTGCCCCAGTGCCCTGGGATCCTCCACGGGGTCCTCCTCCATGGAGTCGTCCTCACTCTCCTCCCCTTCTTTTCCTGGGCTCCGTATCGTGCTCTGAGCACTCTAAATAATAGTAATAATCAAACGACAGCAACATCAGTAATAATCATGGCAGCAACAAGTCTCGAGTGTTCGTTGCGCAACAGGCCGGGTTTTCCGTGCTTTGTGTGGATCTGCTCATCTGATACTCAGCACAGCCCTCCACAGAGGTTACTGTTCTGAGCCACTCTGCAGGCGAGGACTCTAAGGCACAGAGAGGCTAGGAGACTTTCCCGAGGTCCCACCGCCAGGAGCAGTGGGCTCAGACCAAGAAACAGATAGCATAAAGAAAACCAACCAAAACTTCAGGAAACACTGGGCACACTTACAGAAATGCAAAATGCTCTGGGAAGTCTCAGCAATAGAATTGAATAAGTAGAAGAAGGAAATTCAGAGCTTGAAGACAAGGTCTTCGAATTAACCCAATCCAACAAAGACAAAGAAAAAAGAATAAGAAAATATGGACAAAGCCTCCGGGCAGTCTGGGGTTATTTTAAACAGCTTGGGATTGCACTTACCCTGCCATCGTTAGGGAGAATGTCCTGGAAGCATGAGATACCCACCCTGCCCACACACACAGTGAGCTGACTGCCCCCTCAACCCCCGGTCACGGAGACTAAACCTGCCATGATTGGCATGAGGATGCTCAGGGTCTTCATTTGCCCTACACAGCTGGACCTGCAGAGTTCCCTGCAGAAATGTAAGTGCACCTGACGGCAGGCCTTCCTGGGGCTGTAAGGTAACGTGTAATGTATGCACCTAATCACTTCCCTAACCTCTGAGGAATCCTGGATTCTGGAAACCGTGGGGCCATGGGCTGGGATGGAGGTGTGGACCTGTCCGGGGGGCCTCTGTTTCTCAAGTGGCCACACCTCAGAGTGCCTCCAGGGAGTGCTCAGGACTCGTGGCAGCCACGGCAGGGACTGTATGAGCTACCACACTGGGTGTTGTGGCTTCATTGATTCTTTTTTTTTTTTTTTTTTTTGGAGACAGAGTCTCGCTCTATCACCTGGGCTAGAGTGCAATAGTACAATCTCGGCTCTCTGCAACCTCTGCCTCATGGGTTCAAGTGATTCTCCTGCCTCAGTCTTCCAAGTAGCTGGGATTACAGGCATATGCCACCAAGCCTGGCTAATTTTTGCATTTTTTTTTTAGTAGAGATGGGGTTTCACGATGTTGGCCAGACTGGTCTCAAACTCCTGACCTCAAGTGATCTGCCTGCCTCGGCCTCCTAAAGTGCTGGGATGACAGGCATGAGCCCCCGCACCTGCCTTTGTTCTACTTCAAGGCAAAGTCCTGGTCAGACCCCAGGCAGCCCTCCACACTCCCACCACCCCCGCCTCCTCAGCCTCTCATTTCGAATTTGAGTTCTCAACCACCCTCCTCTGATCCCTGGGATTACTACCACAGGACCTCCCAGGCCGTGTACGTCATTTTAGGTGTAATCCCCACTCACCCACACACTCACCTGCCTGACGAGAGACTGAAGAACAGATGGAGAGGGGTTGGTGCTGGCAAGCAGCTGAGTATCGTAATGCCCATAAACTCCTTGCATCTTGGCTCTAAAATCCTGCCGGGGAGAGACCAGGGTGGATTGGATCCAATGGGAAAACACAGCCTGTGTCGGGGGAGTGGGATGGAAAGACGGTGGGATAAGAAGACCCCAGACAGCTAACGCCCATGGAACTCCACGGTCCTCTCCAGGAGCTTCCTGTTTCTTATTCCACATACTCCACGGCAGCCCTGTGAGTGGGCATTATCACCCGCTTTACAGATGGGAGAGGCCCAGAGGCCAGGTAACATGACCGTCGTCACACGGGAAAACAGCTGGATTCAAGATTCCCCTTGCCCCTAAAAAGAATATTGTTAAGTGAGTGAATGCGAGAGAAGCCCCTCCGACCTGCAGCAAACCTCTCGTGGTAGTTTTAAGGCTTATTGGTAACTCAGATGATCTGATGCTTCTCCCATCAGGAGCTGGAATCAAATTCCTCTCCCCTTGAATACAGGCAGCCTCAGAGATTCACTTCTAACAAATGCAATA
>NC_045450.1:69778613-69790367 GCF_002776525.5 Piliocolobus tephrosceles
TGGGTCACACCTGTAATCCCAGCACTTTAGGAGGCCAAGGCAGGTGGATCACTCGAGATCAGGGATTCGAGACCAGTCTGGCCAACATGGTGAGACCACCCCCCCATCCCTACTAAAAATACAAAAATTAGCCAGGCGTGGTGGTACACGCCTGTAATCCCAGCTGCTCCGGAGGCTGAGGCAGGAGAATCACTTGAACCCGGGAGGCGGAGGTTGCAGTAAGTGGAAATTGCACCACTGCACTCCAGCCTGAGCAATCAAGTGAGACTCCATCTAAAAAAAAAAAATCCCCAGGTGGCGTGCACCTTTGGAGAATGGACTGAGCGGGCTCGAGAGCTGGGGAAGGGATCTCTGTGATCAGCCAGTCCCACCACTCTGAGCTCCTTTTGTAAGAGCTGGGGCTCTGGGCCAGGGGCTCTCTGTGGCACTGGGCTGGGGATCTGGGTGGCAGGAGGAAGGCACCCACACCCAGCTGCTGGGCCTCAGCGTGGCTGGTTCAGGGAGGGGGTTTGGAGCTATGAGGAGAAAAAGAGGTTACAGCAATCTGTGTGGAGAGGAAGTGGAGCGTGTGTGTGGAGGGAGACAAACTTCCTGGCTAGGAGCTGGACCTGAGGCCACCCGGTGGCTTCCAACTGCGCTAGGACAGCTGCCTTGAGCACCAGCTTCTGGTGCCCTGTGGCCAGGATTAACTGTGCCGTGAGCCTGTGTCAGCACAATCTGACACCTGCCAGTGCTCACACATGTACACAGACCCACACACACACACTCATACTGATGCATGCACATAGACACATGCACACACATGCGTGCACACACACACCAGACAGCCCAGGGCGCCTCCCATCCCGGCCGACCACCTTCACCTGCAGGTCCTTCAGCTTCTGCCTCTGGAAGGCATCCACTGTCTCCTCCAGCTGGAGAGTGGTGCGGCTGGAGTCCACGGCGGCCCTCTGCACTCTGGTCTCTGCCTGGTCAGGGACACAAGGGGTAGAAAGTGTCATGGGGGTGCTTCTGGCCCTTAGACACCTTTCTGAATCACTGTCTCTAAACCCTTCTCTCAGGTCAGCTCTCCTGCCTCAAGGGACGTCTCTTGCTAATTTGGTCATCAAAGGAATGGCTGAGTAGGACCCCAGCTGATGGAGCAGTCACTGGAGTGACACACACCAGCTTGCTAGCTGTGTGACCTCAGGCAAGTCATTTACCCTCTCTGAGCCTCAATTTCCTTGCTTGTAAACAGAGAACAGTAATGAGACTTGCTTAGCAGAGCTGTTGTAAAACTTAAACAGTGGCACCTGCTGAACCCTTGTGACAGGTGCTCCACGTTCATTGATAATTAACTTCTTTCTGCATGAGGAACACGTTTAGTTAATTAACTCTTTCATTGTTTTGATCAACATCTGTAGACGCCTACTCCACGCCAAGCCCAGACATCAAGAATCTAGCTTTTAGAGTTGAACACCTCGGAGGTACATTTGAAATTTGCAACTTAACTGCCTGCGTGACCTTGGGCAAGTCACTTTTTTCAGCTTCAAATTCCTCTTTAAAATGGGGACTTAATGCCATCTTCATGTTTGTGAAACGCCCGAGAAGAGACAGCTGGGGATTCGCATCTAGGAAGCCCCCAGGACAGAAGGGAAAGCTGTTGTCACTCAAACAAATGGGTTGCAGAGACGGTGGGTGACCCAGGCAGGAGCCAAGATAGAACCCGGAGGTGGTCGGGCAGGGCTGTGGCCCCCATTCGTGTAGGTCAGGACTCCCCACACTTGGCACTAGTGTCTGGGACACTGTGGGAGGTTTAGCAGCATCCCTGGCCTCTCCCCACTGGATGCCAGGTGGTAGGTGGGATAACGGCCCCCAAAGATGGCTACATCCTAATCCCTGGCACCTGCCAATACTCCCCTTCCAAAGCAAAAGGGCATTAGGGTAGCAGGTGGAATGAAGGTTGCTAACCAGCCATCCTTGCCATGGGAGAATATCCTGGATTATCCGCTACACCCAGTGCAATCACAAGGGTCCTTACAGGCAGAAGAGGGAGGCGGGCAGGAGAGTCAGAGGAGAGACGTGACTACAGAGGGAAGGTGCAGGCTGCCAGCTTGAAGACAGGGGAGGGGCCACAAGCCAAAGGATGTGTGTGGCCTCTGGAAGCTGGAAATAGGCGAGGGCACAGACTCTGCTTGGAACTTCCAGAAGGAACCCAGCCCTTTCCACACCTTGATTTAGCCCAGTGGGCCCACAATGGACCTCTAACCTCCTGAACGGTGAGAGTCTGTGGCCATTTTTCACCACAGTGTGACAAACTTAACACGTTCTAGCAGAGCTCTCCAATCGTGAGCCAGAAACATCCCCGGATAATGAAATGCTCCCAGGTGAGGACCGCTGACTTGGCTCCGTTAAGGGGCACTCTTTGTGGCTGGGCCTGTAATCCCAGCACTTTGGAAGGCTGAGGCGGGTGGATCGCCTGAGGTCAGGAGTTCAAGACCAGTCTGGTCAACGTGGCAAAACCCCGTCTCTAGTAAAAATATAAAAATTAGCCGGGCACAGTGGTGGGCGCCTGTAATCCCAGCTACTGGGGAGGCTGAGGGGGCAGAATCGCTTGAACCCTGGAGGCGGAGGTTGCAGTGAGCCTAGACTGTGCCACTTGCACTCCACCCTGGGCAACAGCACGAGACTCTGTCTCTCAGAAAGAAGTGGGGGCACTCTTTGGATGAGGTCACACAGTCACAAATCAGTTACACATACAGCGGAGGTGACTAGCCCTCCTCCAGCTCTCACCCTACCTCCCGTCCCCTGCATCTTTCCCACGGGGCCGGACAGTGCGACAGAGAGCGTGCGGGCTCCCCTCCACCTGCTGTGCCCCATGAGCTCCTGTAATTGCGTCTCTGTGAGCCCTGGTTTCCTCCTGCAGACAATGGGGATGAGGCTAGTAGTGCGCACCTGATATGAGCATTAAACAAGTAACTGGCGGGGAAGCCGTGGCTCGTGGAGGGAGTGACTTGTTGGATGGTGTCAATGATGGGACAGAGCCCAGGTCTCCAGACCCCCAGAGCCCCTTTTTACCGGTACCTTTGGCTTTCCCGTCCTGAGCACAAGGTCCTGCACACACCTGCTTCTGCCGAGGTAAAGCCTACCTGGCCGTTGTGTGAGGTGGTGTATTTCCTACATGTGATTCTGCCTGCCCCAGACAGACATGTGACACTCACCTGGGACTGAAAAACGTGTGTTAAGGAACCGAGTTAAGCCCAGGCAGCCCCGTCGGGGTGGTCCGCCCGCTTCACAGCCCCTGCCCAGCGGGCCCAGGCAAAGCAAACCCCAGAGGACATGCATGTGAGTGGACACCCTGGCCCAGCAGCCCCAGGCTCCACTTGCAGGGAAGGATGCGATCATTTGCCGATCCCAGGGTGACTTCTGTCTCAGTTTCTCCAGCTTTTCCAGTTGTTTGATCTCATGATTTTGGACACGTTTGAATTTCTTGATCTCAGCCTGCAGAAAAGGAGGAGGCTGTTTCCTGGGATCCCACAGGGCAAGACGGGGACGCCACCCACGCCAAGGTGCCCCAGCTCACCCGTGTCTGCTTGATCTGTGCCCCGTAGAGCTTCAGGGGGTTGACCACCTTGGTCTCCAGCCTCTCGACCTGG
The DNA here is from genome assembly GCF_002776525.5 of Piliocolobus tephrosceles. Lineage (NCBI taxonomy): Eukaryota > Metazoa > Chordata > Mammalia > Primates > Cercopithecidae > Piliocolobus > Piliocolobus tephrosceles. The sequence continues at coordinate 69,782,249 of NC_045450.1, forward strand.
GGGAGCGGGGACACCAGGGGATCTGAGTGAAGGGCACAGGGTGCTGCCTGCCTCCAGCCTGGGCATATAAAGTGCAGCCTGCACCCAGGAGCCGCGTGTCCAGAGCTGTGGGGTGGGGGAGGGGGAGCGTGAGGTGCCCTCCCTTTTCCCAGTGTATTGGAGGCACTGAGCCTGGGCTCAGGGCCTGGCTCTGCCTCCTGAGAGCTCCAGCAACGAATTCGATCTCTCGAAGCCTCATTTCTTCACCTGTCAAATGAGGTCATGGGTGCACCCACCAGGGTTTCAGGACAGTAGGAAGATGGTGCCTGGCCCAGAACTCAGGGAGTGTCATTACTTAGGAGGGCAGGACAGGCCCCTGGTGTGTGCTCGGTCCCTCTACATGACAGCCCTGGCCCCGTCTCCCAACTGCCACACAGGGTGGCGATGACAAACCCACTTTGCAGATGAGAAAATTGAGCCTCACTTTGGGGACAACACTTTTATTGAGAGTCACAGCAGGGCTGGGCGCAGTGGCTCATGCCTGTAATCCTAGCACTTTGGGAGGCCGAGGCCGGCAGATCACCTGAGGTCAGGAGCTCAAGACCAGCCTGGCCAACATGGTGAAACCCCATCTCTACTAAAAATACAAAAAAGTAGCTGGGCGTGGTGGTGCACGCCTGTAGTCCCAGCTACTTGGGAGGCTGAGGCAGGAGAATCGCTTGAACCTGCAAGGCTGGAGGTTGCAGTAAGCCGAGATCACGGCACTTCACTCCAGCCTGGGCAATAGAGTGAGACTCCATCTCAAAAAACAAAAAAACAACAAAAAAACTATAGCAGCCTCTTGCCCGTTTTACATTCAGGAATGTCTTTGTGAGGGCCAGGAGCCATCTCTGTGAATGCGTAAACATCAAGGAAGAGGCAGGCTCCTGGTGTCCTGGTCTTCCTCCGATCTCCGTGGGAATTTGGCGTAGACGCCTGGCTCCGAGCTCTGCCACCTGCTTGTCACAGAGCCGTGAGAAATTTTATTTTTCCTTTGGTTAAAGGTAATTAACTAGGCCAGGCATGGTGGCTCACATGTGTAATCCCAGCACTTTGGGAGGCCGAGGTGAGAGGTTGGCTTGAACCCAGGAGTTCAAGACCAGCCTGGGCCGCATGGCAAAACCCTGCCTCTTAAAAAATGTTTTAAATAAAATAAACAAAGATAATCAGCTAGCATAGGTGGCCACCCCATTACCAGGTGAAATTCGGATATACTGGTGAGAAATGGGGTTGTCAAGGCCTCTTACTGGGGGACTGTCATCATCTGTCTTGAGAACGTGGGCACCGTGGGCTGTGTCTGCCTGCCTGGAGAAGACAGTGCCTTTTCTGTCTGCACGATCTTCCTCGGATTGCCCATGACATGCATTGCTATCGGGTTTAAAGCTGTTCTGTTCTTTGTTTTTTGGTATTTTTTTGAGTCAAAGTCTCGCACTGTCTCCCAGGCTGGAGTGCAGAGGCACAATCATGGCTCCAGCCTCAACCTTCCAGGCTCAAATGATCCTCCTATCTCAGCCTTCTGAGTAGCTGGGACCACAGGTGCTAATTTTTTTATTTTTATTTTTTAAGAGATGGGGTCTTGCTATGTTGCCCAGGCTGATCTGGAACTCCTGGGCTCAGGCAATCTGTCCACCTAGGCCTCCCAGAGTGCTGGGATTATAGGTGTGAGCCATTGCACCTGGCCCTTTTTGATTTTTTTCTGCAATTCATGGTGAGGATTTTTCCAGGCTGGCAGGAATTTCTATTTTTAATTATTTCCTAAACACCCTGCAACCTCCTTGCCCCTGACTCCCCACCAGGGTTTCTGTTCCTTCTCGAGGCCCTCATAGGCCCTGGATGTGTCTCATTCAGGGGTTCATGGAGCCCCCAGGGCTGGCCTCCTGGGTTTCCTTGCTTTGTTGGGCCTTCATCCGACTCAGCAAAGCCTCCTGGGCTCTCAATCCTGCAGGCAGAGGCGTGACCCTGGAAAGGGTGTAAATGTCCACCCTAATGTCCACCCTAGGTGGATGTCTCTGGAGACACACCCGTTGGCTGTGGCCACAGCAGGGCTCCTGCAGCCCTCAGGCCTGACCTTGGCATTGGAGCCCGGGTGCCCCTCAGCATCCCAGACCCAGGCCGGCAGCACTCACCTGGGCCTGCCGGTAATCCTGCACTTTGGCCAGGTCCTCAGCGAAGCCCCTCATGGTGGCCCGCAGCTCGGGGTTCTCAGAGTTGGCAAAGTCGATGAGCTGCTTGACCAGCTGGTCTGCCTTGTCCCGCAGCCGGGCCGTCTTGCGCGTGTAGGCGGCCAGCAGCGAGCAGAACTGCCCGAAGTACTTCTCGGTGTTGGCCACGGTATTGTCCATCCCCCTCACCTGGCTGTCCCTGCGGAGGAGGGGACCTAAGCAGCCGTTCTGGGCAGTGATGCAGGGCCCCGGGCATGCCAGGAGCAGACAATGGTTATAAAAATAGGAGCTGCTGGCCGGGCGCAGTGGCTCACGCCTGTAATCCCAGCACTTTGGGAGGCAGAAGTGAGTGGATCACGCAGTAAGGAGATCGAGACCATCCTGGCTAACATGGTGAAACCCCGTCTCTACTAAAAATACAAAAAAAAAAAAAAAAATTAGCCTGGCGTGGTCACGGGCACCTGTAGTACCAGCTACTCAGGAGGCTAAGGCAGGAGAATGGCATGAACTCAGGAGGTGGAGCTTGCAGTGAGCTGAGATCTCATCACTGCACTCCAGCCTGGGTGACAAAATGAGTCTCCGTCTCAAAAAATAAATAAATAAATAAAATAGGAGCTGCCATCAGCCGGCCTCCAGTGTGGCACACACATGCCACAGGCTGTCACTCAAGGTGGCAGTATCAGGGCTGTTGAGGCTGATGAGGGGGATCTGCCTGGGCTGGTCAGTAGTGGGCAGGAATATAAACGTGGGTTTGGCTGCAAAGCTGGCCTTTTTCTTCCCTGGGATGCTAAAGGTGCTTTATCTTCCTGGAAGGGTTACTGTATGCCACAATCCCTGGCTGCAGAAGCCTCTTCCCTCTGAAATTCCCCTGTGCTGTCTTTCCCCATAGGCTGTCAAAATTCTTTTTTTTTTTTTTTTTTGAGACACAGTCTTGCTGTGTCACCCAGGCTGGAGTGCAGTGGTACGATCTTGGCTCACTGCAACCTCTGCCTCCCGGGTTCAAGTAATTCTCCTGCCTCAGCCTCCCGAGTAGCTGGGATTACAGGCACCCACCACCATGCCTGGCTAATTTTTGTATTTTTAGTAGAGACGGGATTTCACCATGTTGGCCAGGCTGGTCTCGAACTCCTGACCTCAGGTGATTTGCCTGCCTTGGCCTCCTGAAGTGCTGGGATGACAGGCGTGAGCCACCACACCCAGCCCTGACTCACCTTTAAGTGCTCCCGGTCCGGCACCTCCCCGCAGCAGGTGCACAATGACTGACCTGCCGCGTTCAGGCTTCTAAGACAGCCGTGGACGCCCAGCCTCTGCCTCCCTCCTGGGCTTCCTCACGCCTTCGCCTTCCCCTCATCCCCAGCGTGTCACTGTCCCTGCCTCTCTCCCTCTGACCGAAGTCCCCCATGTAATCCTCTCATCAAATCCCTGATGCGAGAAACGCCCTGAGGAGCAGCCCTCTGTCCAGACAGACCCTAACTCTCTCGCCACCCTCGCCGCAAAACACTCCGCGTGCATCGCCCTGTGAGCAAGGCGCTGCTGGTATCACCACGTGAAAATGGAGTGAACTGAGGCCCAGAGAGGTGAAGCATCTTGCTACAGGTCACACAGCCAGACACAGCCTCTGTTCCTGCAGGTAGGATCCTCAGAGCGCCATGATTCAGCAGCACAGGGGACAGAAGTCAGACACTGGGGCTCCCAGGCCCCCACCCCAGGCGTGTGCACCAGAATCCCTGGGAGTGCGCCTGAGAAGCTGTGTTTTCAAAACACATCAGGGCCAGGCACGGTGGCTCACGCCTGTCATCCCAGCTCTTTGGGAGGCCGTGGGGTGCAGTTTGCCTGAGCTCAGGAGTTCAAGACCACCCTCGGCAACATGGTGAAACCCTATCTCTACTAAAATACAAAAACTTAGCCAGGTGTGGTAGCACGCCTGTGGTCCCAGCTACTTGGGAGGCTGAGGCATGAGAATCGCTCGAACCCAGTGGGTGGAGGTTGCAGTGAGCCAAGATCGAGACTGCATCACTGCACTCCAGCTTAGGCTACAGAGTGAGACTCCATCTCAAAAAAATAAAAATAAAAAAATAAAAACACATCGGGTGCTTGAGAGGTTGCCTGGAATTCAAACCTCAGAGGAACCAGGCATGGAAATGAACGGGGCAGGGCAGGCAGGTTGTGAGAGTAGGGATGGCATGGGCTGCGGCGGCGTGGGCTGCAGCGGCATGGGCTGGGGCAGCGTGGGCTGCGTGGCGTGGGCTGGGGCAGCGTGGGCTGCGCGGCGTGGGCTGGGGCAGCGTGGGCTGGGGCGGCGTGGGCTGGGGCGGCGTGGGCTGGGCCTCCATGGAAGGGGGAGGCCTGGTTGGGGTTGAGGTGGGATGGGCGTTTTCCAGGTGGAGGCGAGAAAGGAAAGGGGATGAATTTGGCTACCCCAGATCCACAGGCAGTGATTCTGGAGAAGCAGAAGGAGGTCAGATTCTGGAAGCTTCTGTAGTTCCAAGCCCTGTCTTCCCTGAGATGGATGGAGGCGGAAGCGGCGTGGGAGGGAGGGCTCCCCCCACCCCAAGCAGCAGGTCCGGCTGCCCTCATCTTTCTGGGTGCACCGGGCCTCAAAACCCTCCTTCCACCGCCCTCGCAGCCAGGCTGGCGCCGGCCCACTCACCTGGAGAAGACGATGTTCATTGTGACCGGAGCTTTGGCTGTCCCAGTGGTGGGGAATAAGGACAGGGCCCCAGGGGTCCTGCAGGCCTGGGAGGAGCTGGGCAGGCTGGGTGCAGCTGTGTGGCCTGGGCTCCAGGGACGCTGCCACCGGGTTGCCAGGAGACAGGGCCGCCCACAGCAGGCTCTAGGAGGAGCTGGTTGCCCGGGCAATGCGCCCCGAGGCTGGGCTCCCCAGCCTCACATTGGCTCAGGGGCTACTCAGAGAAGAGGGCATCCCACAGAGGCCCACACTCTCCCTTTGAAGATGGAGGCTCTTGTGGAACTGGGCTGGTGCTTGGGGCTCCCCAGAAGGTAGCAGGGAGAGATTTAGGGGGCTTAGGCCTGTGCAGAGCCACGTGTGTGGGTCCTGCCCACTGGGCTCCTCCCTCCCTTCAGGGAGGCTGCGTGCCCCAAGCCCGCCACTGGCCTTCCCGGGGTCTAGGCTCAGGTGGGCGGGACACAGGAAAGCTCAGGTGGGGTGCAGATGCACAGGGTGAACTTGAGGCTCCCCAGGGTGGGGCAAGGAACCAGCTCAAAGGAGTGTCTTTCATGTTTTTATCAGAATTGCATTGTTTTTTCCCTTATTATAAAAGCACTACAGGGCCGGGTGCTGTGGCTCACGCCTGTAATCCCAGCACTTTGGGAGGCTGAGGTGGGCGGATCACGAGGTCAGGAGATCGAGACCACAGTGAAACCCCGTCTCTACTAAAAATACAAAAAATGAGCCAGGCGCGGTGGTGGGTGCTGTAGTCCCAGCTACTCGGGAGGCTGAGGCAGGAGAATGGCGTAAACCCGAGAGGTGAAGCTTGCAGTGAGCTGACATCATGCCACTGCACTCCAGCCTGGGCGACACAGCGAGACTCTGTCTCAAAAAAAAAAAGCACTATCTGCTCAGTTAGTAAAGTAAGACAATTAAGATACCACAGAAAGAAAATATAAACGTACATGTCAAATTGACTAGCTCAAGTCCAATACATTCTACTAATTGTATGATTACTGTATCTCAATGTATAGACACTTTACCTTCAGAAAAGAAAAAACATCAGGACAGTAAGGAACAAGGTGGGGGGCGGGCAAAGGAAGCGGCCCAGGCTGTTCTGTTACTTTGTATGTTTGGAGGTTTTCATTATGGAAATGGAAAGGGTTTTGTTGTTGTTGTTGTTTTTAAACATATATAAAAGCAAGGACTTTAGGGTCAGCTAAACACAGGTTCAAATCCCAGACCCTGCTCTGCTGTGTGACCTTGGGCAAGTCTCCTGACCTCTCTGGGCTTTAGTCCCCTCCCCTGCAGAATGGGATCATGACGGTACTTAATTAGAAGAAGTAAGTCCCTGACATGGGGGTGAAGGGACAGACACAGAGGCTCGGGCCAGGACCCAGAACTCATTGAAATTCCCAGTGCACAGGTCCATGCTGATGGCGGCTTCCCTCTCTGACCCATCCCCAGGTGCCCACTGGGCTGTGCCGGCTGACTGGCCCCTCCTCACGCTTCTCCAGCGATCTCATCATCACACTCTCTCCAATAGTCCCTTTGCAGACGCCCTGCCCTGTGTTCCCCAGAGGCCCTGAACAATGCATGGACCACCCAAGCTCTGTCCCTGCCGGGTCCCCATTCTCTGTCTGGGGCATGAACCCCTTCAACCTCCCGTGGGACGGCTCTAAGTAGCTCCCCGGGGTTCCATGGTCAGCGTGATTCCTTCCTTTCTGTGCCAGGCTGTGGGGTGGGGGGTCCCGTGTCCCCTTTGTGCCATGCAGCCATCACTGGGCCCCAGTCAAGTCACTCTCCTGCTCTTCCTTCACTCCTGGGGGCTGTGCTGGGTGGAACAGTGTCCCCCCAAATGTGTGTCTTCCTGGGGACCTCAGAGTGTGGCCTCATTTGGAAACAGGGTCGTTGCAGATGTGATCAGCTGAGTCACACCGGAGGAAGGTGGGCCCTGATCCCACCACTGGAGTCCTCATAAGAAGAGGAGATGGAAGCAGACCCAGGGGAGATGGCCATGCAGCCAAGGGGCAGGGACAGGAGTGGCACAGTGTGAGCCAGGAGCACAGAGAGGTGCCAGGGGCTGGAGAGAGCCCTGGAGCCTCCGGAGGGAGTACAGCCTCCCTAGAACCTTGATTTTGGACTCTGGCCCCACAACTGGGAGAGAAGAAACTTCTGTCATTGTAAGCCCCCAGTTTGGGGTAATTTTGCTATGGGGGCCACCAGGACACTGACACAGGGTCCAAAGAGAGCAAACCGTCCCGTGGTCTACCCCACAGGGTCTCGCCGGAGCCCCCTGACCTCACCCCTGCCCTCTCCCCTCCTCCTCCAACACACTCCTCCACCCCATCCCCTCCCCCCATATCCATCTCACATAAATGCTCTGCTCTGCTGGAATTGTGGGTTGTCTGTCCTAAGGGGTGTGGTTTTGTTTGTTTGTTTGCTTGTTTTTTGAGACGGAGTTTTGCTCTTGTCGCCCAGGCTGGAGTGCAACGGCAAGATCTCAGCTCACTGCAACCTCTGTCTCCAAGGTTCAAGAGATTCTCCTGCCTCAGCCTCCCAAGCAGCTGGGATCAAAGGTGCGTACCACCATGCCCAGCTAAATTTTGTATTTTTAGTAGAGAAGGGGTTTCGCCATGTTGCCCAGGCGGTCTCAAACTCCTGATCTCAGGTCACCCGCCCACCTCGGCCTCCCAGTGCTGGGATGATAGGCAGGAGCCACTGCTCCCGGCCCCTTTAAGGGGTGTATTTTAACTTCCCAACTGAACAGCCAGGTCCTGGAGAGAGTTTTGGATTATCCCCTTGGTGAATTAATTCCTTCATGCGCCAGCCTCCTGGAGGGTCTTCTTTGTGTCATGTGAGCCAATCCCTTAAGTAAATACTTTTCCGATTGGTTCTGTGTCTTTGCAGACCCCAGCTCTTCTAGGACAGGAGAGATCACAAAAGCCATGTCAGGTGTCTGCGCTTGGCCTGGTCTGCGCTACTGCCGATGGCCACGGGAGGGCAGCAGAGACCCATCTGGTGGAAAATTCCTTGCCGCAGAGGTCAAGTGGGCTGGGCGGTCCCCCGGGAAACCAGAGAAGAAGCTCAATTGAGAAAAGGCCACCTTAACACAGGGTAGGAGAGAGAGAGGAGGGTCAGAGAAGAAGGGCAAAGGTCTTAATTCGCCATCCTGGAAACTTTAAGCACTTTTTAAAAATGAAGGTTGGGTATGGTGACTCACACCTGTAATCCCAGCACTTTGGGAGGCCGAGGTGGGTGGATCACTTGA
>NC_045450.1:69790767-69819789 GCF_002776525.5 Piliocolobus tephrosceles
CCACTGCCTGGAATTTGGGGTGGACCAGCCTGGCCCACCTGGTGAAACCCCATCTCTATAAAACCACAAAAATTAGCTGGGCATGATGGCACACAACTTTAGTCCCAGCTAAAGTTGGGTGTCTGAGGCACGAGAATCACTTTAAGGAGGCGGAGGTTGCAGTGAGCCAAGATTACGCCACTGAACTCCAACCTGGGCGACAGAGCGAGACTCTGTCTCAAAAAGAAAAATAAATAAAATAACATTTATTGCATTCTTTAACTGTGCTGGGTACTGGACTAAGGGTTTCACACATGCCCATCAGCAATTAGTGTTATGCAAAATAATTACCAACCTCATGTCAGGACTTGTCCCAGCCCCTCGCCATAGCAGGTCCCTTCACAACCCCTCTGCAAATGACTGCAACCCCTCCCCAACCAAAAGATAGTACAGGAACAGTATTGGCTGCAAGTAAGAGAAAAACCCAAATAATCATGTCTTTAAAAAGATGAGAATTTATTTCTCACGTCTGTGAGCCTCCATGATTTTGGGACTGAGGCTTCTCCTCTCTCATTCTTCTATCAATTTCTATTCCTGGAATTGCTTCATGGTCCAAAATAGCTGCTGGAACTCCAGCCATTGCATCTACCATCTAGCCAGCAAGAAGAAGGGAGGGGCAAAGGAGGCCATGCCCCTTTCTTTTTTTTTCTTTTGTTGTTGTTTTTTGAGACAGAGTCTTACTCTGTCACCCAGGTTGAAGCACAGTGGCACGATCTTGGCTTACTGCAACCTCTATCCCCTGGATTCAAGCAATTCTCCTGCCTTAGCCTCCCTAGTAGCTGGGATTACAGGCGTGCACTAACACACCTGGCTAATTTTTGTATTTTTAGTAGAGACAGGATTTCACCTTGTTGGCCAGACTGGTTTCGAACTCCTGACCTCAAGTGATCCACCCGCCTTGGCCTCCCAAAGTGCTGGGATTACAGGTGTGAGCCACCACGCCTGGCCATGCCCTTTTCTTTACTGAAGCTATGCACATTGCTTTGTGCTCACATCCCATTGGTCAGAGCTTAGTCACATGACCACACCTAGCTGCAAAGGAAGCTGGGAAATGTAATCTCAGGTGCAGGCTCAGGTACAAATCAGGGATTGTGTCCAGGGTAGACCAGGCTGCAGGGCTCCACTCTGGCTGGGCTGATGGCCATTTACTTCCTCAGGGACTCTGTCGGCACTCATAGCTGCTAAAGCCCCAGCCTCAAAGCACTTCATATAGACTCCCTCAGCCACTCCTGCAGAGGACCACAGTCAGGGGCTGGGGAGCTTGGCCAACGCCCCTTGTTCCTGAGACCTTCGGGCTCATGAGCTGACCACGCCCCAGCAACAGGCCTGGTGTCCCATCTTCCTCCAGGCCAGCAGTGACTGCAGGTTCCCTGGGGTTGTTGTCGTGTTTTTGGTGTGCCTCGCTGCCTGTCTCCAGTCTCAGCCAAATAATTAGGAAGGGCGCTCAGATTTCTTTGAGTGAGCAGAAAAAAAGACAAAGATAAACCAAAATGGCTGGGCATGGTGGCTCACGTCTGTAATCCCAGCACTTTGGGAGGCCAAGGCAGGTGAATCACCTGAGGTTGGGAGTTTGAGACTAGCCTGGCCATCATAGTGAAACACCATCTCTACTGAAAATACAAAGATTAGCCAGGTGTGGTGGTGGGTGCCTGTAATCCCAGCTACTCGGGAAGCTGAGGCAGGAGAATCGCTTGAACCTGGGAGGTGGAGGTTGCAGTGAGCCGAGATCGCACCATTGCACTCCAGCCTGGGTGACAGCGTGAGATTCCATCTCACAAAACAAACAAATAAACAAAAAATCGAAAATATGTTTCGCTTTGGAAAACCCAGTGATGATGTGAAAACCTGGTGACACAGGAAGTGGCTGGCATCGCTGCCATGTGGGTTTATGAAACAGAAAGGCTGGGGGTGGAAGCCCTGGAGAAAAGTGAATGGGACCTGGTGGGGGCCGGGTGGGAGCTCAGGAGTCATGGGATCAAATTCTACCTTAGCCACGGGTGTGCTGTGTGGCTCTGGGCAGGTCATTTTGTCTCTCTGAATCTCATTTTCCTTCTTTTTTTAGTTTTTGAGACAGGGTCTCACTCTGTCAACCAGCTAGAGTGCAGTGGTGCGATCTTGGCTCACTACAACCTCTGCCTCCTGGGTTCAAGCGATCCTCCCACCTCAGCCTTCCAAGTAGCTGGGCCCACAGACACATACCACCACACCCAGCTAATATTTTGTATTTTTGGTAGAGACAGAGTTTTGCGCTGTTGCCCAGGCTGGTCTCGAACTCTTGAGTTCAAGCCATCTGCCCGCCTCAGTCTCCCAAAGTGCTGGGATTATAAGAGTAAGCCACCGCGCCTGGTCTCATTTTCTTATTTGCATAATGAGAGAGTGGGGCCTAGTGATGCCTAGTGCCCTCCCAGCCCTGACACCCTGAAGCCCCATCCCACATCCCAGAACACCTGCACCCTGACCTCCATGCAGCCTTCTGAGCAACAGGGAAAGGCCTCTGTTTCCAGCTTGGAGCTCCCCAGGAAACGCCCCGCACCTGGGACCATGCAGGGGCTGTCTTCCTCTCCTGTCTCTCTTCTGCTGGACTCCTGGCAGCACAAACATTTCCACGAAACAGGAAAAAAGCCTGTTCCCCTCCTAAGCAAAGAGAAGGCAATTTAGAAGCAATTTGCAGCTCCCCAGGACAGGAGATAAAGGGAAGGATGGTGGGGAAAGTAAGCCTGAAGTTGCATTTTTTACAAAGCTGTTTTTCCCCCTAATTATTATTATTTTCTTTTTTCAGATGGAGTCTTGTTCTGTTGCCCAGGCTGGAGTGCAGTGGCATGATCTCGGCTCACTGTAACCTCCGCCTCCTGGGTTCAAGCTATTCTCCTGTCTCAGCCTCCCAAGTAGCTGGGATTACAGGCATGTGCCACCACGCCCGGCTAATTTTTGTATTTTTAGCAGAGACAGGGTTTCACCATGTTGCCGAGGCTGACCTCCAACTCCTGAGCTCAGGTGATCTGCCCGCCTCAGCCTCCCAAAGTGCTGGGATTACAGGTGTGAGTCACCGCGCCCAGCCTTTCCCTCCCTAATCATGTAGTTAATCCAGAAATACAGGTAGAAAGTACAGTAGGAAAACTGCATAATCCCACATCCAGAGATACCCGTGGGTAACAGAGGATGCATTTCTCTACAGTCTTTTTAGGAAATAATTTATATGATTTCATAATTTTGACATCACAGGCATTCTCATGTGCCAGTATAATAGTTGTTATTTTTCTTTTCTTCTTTTTTTTTGTTTTTCGAGACTGAGTCTCGCTCTGTCGCCCAGGCTGGAGTGCAGTGGTGCAATCTCTGCTCACTGCAAGCTCTGCCTCCCAGGTTCACGCCATTCTCCTGCCTCGGCCTCCCAAGTAGCTGGGACTACAGGTGCCTGCCGCCACGCCCGGCTAATTTTTTGTATTTTTAGTAGAGGCGGAGTTTCACCTGTTAGCCAGGATGGTCTTGATCTCCTGACTTCATGATCTGCCTGCCTCAGCCTCCCAAAGTGCTGGGATTATAGGCATGAGCCACTGTACCTGGCCAATATTTGTTATTTTTCTACCTTTTTATTTAAAAATATTTCAAATACATAGAACAATGAAAAAAAGAAGAGCATGCAATTTGTGCCCCACCCTCCGGATTCAATGGATGTTGATGTCTGCACAGTGACCAAGCTCGTTTTAGTGGCTGGGTAGTGTTTCACTAGGGCACATGTGTCTGGCTTCAGTCAGTTACTGAATGAATATGTATTAAGTGCCCATTCTGTGCCCAGCAATCTCACAGGCTTTGGGGCCACGTCAGTGAACAAAATAGTCATGTGTTTGCTAAAAGGACACTCTATCTAGGAGTGTGGGGAGGTGCAAAGGGACCCTTAGGCATGGGAGAAGGGAAATTTCCAATGGTGGAAGGCCGCGTGCGGGTCAACAAGTCCCCCCTAGTACTTGAGCATCTTTGGGATGGTGGAAGGGGTTTCATGAGGACTTTTTGGCCAACAGTTTGAGACCTGTTTCCTCTGTAGTACGAAATTGCCAGGGCATTCCCCAGCTGGCAGGAAGCCAGCGACAAGCATCTGTTGATAGGATGCTACCTCCGAGGCACCCAGCCCAAGGGCCCCTGAAAGCCAGCTGCGCGGCAAGGTGAGCCAGGCTGGTAGTGCTACAGTCCACAGTGAACTGGGAAGAACATGGAAAATGCAAACTGAAATAGTGAGACTTGTTCCATTTTTAAAACAATTTAGGGGCCAGGCGCAGTGGCTCACACCTATAATCCCAGCACTTTGGGAGGCTGAGGCAGGCAGATCGCCTGAGGTCAGGAGTTCGAGACCAGCCTGGCCAACATAGTGAAACCCCATCTCTGCAAAAATACAGGAAAAAAAAAAAAAAAAAAATTAGCCAGGCATGATGGCAGGTGCCTGTAATCCCAGCTACTCGGGAGGATTGCTTGAACCCGGGAGGTGGAGGTTGCAGTGAACTGAGATCATACCATTGCACTCCAGCCTGGGCAACAGAGTGAGACTACATCTCAAAAAAAAAAAAAAAAAAAAGAATTTAGAGATTTGTCTTCCTTCATTTGTGGTAGTCTTGTGTTTCTTGTTGGATACAAAATGGTAGCGGTTGTGTTATTTTTTTTTAATGTCCTTGGTTAAGGCTGGGGGTGGTGCCTCATTCTTCCCAGCACTTTGGAAGGCTGAGGCAGGAGGATTGCTTGAGTCTAGGAGTTTGGGACCAGCCTGTGCAACAAAACAAGACCCTGTCTCTACAAAATAGTTTAAAACATTAGCTGGGTATGGTGGTGCGTGCCTACAGTCCCAGCTACTTGGGAAGCTGCGATGGGAGGATCACTTGAGATCTCAGAAGATGGAGGCTGTAGTGAGCCGAGACTGCACCACAAAAAATAGCCAGGTGTGGTGGTGGGCACCTGGAATCCCAGCTACTTGAGAGGCTGAGGCAGGAGAATCACTTGAACCCAGGAGGCAGAGGTTGCAGTGAGCCAAGATGGTGCCACTACATACCAGCCTGGGCCACAGAGTAAGACCCTGCCTCTGAAAAAACAAAACAAAACAAAGGCCGGGCGTGGTGGCTCATTCCTAAAATCCCAGCACTTTGGGAGGCCAAGGCGGGTGGATCACTTGAGGTCAGGAGTTCGAGATCAACCTGAACAACATGGTGAAACCCCATGTCTACTAAAAATACAAAATAAGTTGGGCATGGTGGTGGGTTCCTGTAATCCCAACCACTTGGGAGGCTGAGACGGGACAATCGCTTGAACCCAGGAGGCAGAGGTTGCAGTGAGCCGAGATCACGCCACTGCACTCCAGCCTGCGCGACAGAGCAAGACTCCACCTCAAAAAAAAAAAAAAAAATCTGTACCAAGAAACATTTATTTAAAACTCCAAAAAGTGAAGTCTCCTTATTATACCATTTTATTCAAAGAAAGTATACCGTCACACCAATTTAAAAAAAAAAAAAGGGGGGGGCTGGGCGCGGTGGCTCAAGCCTGTAATCCCAGCACTTTGGGAGGCCAAGATGGGCGGATCACGAGGTCAGGAGATCGAGACCATCCTGGCTAACACAGTGAAACCTCGTCTCTACTAAAATAATACAAAAAAACTAGCCGGGCGAGGTGGCGGGCGCCTGCAGTCCCAGCTACTAGGGAGGCTGAGGCAGGAGAATGGCGTAAACCTGGGAGGCGGAGCTTGCAGTGAGCTGAGATCCGGCCACTGCACTCCAGCCTGGGCGACAGAGCGAGACTCCCGTCTCAAAAAAAAAAAAAGGAAAAAAGGTATAAGGTTAGAACCTCCTGAAGTGGCAAAAAATAACAATTAAAAAAAAAAAAAAAAACAACCTTAGAAGCAAGGCACCACCTCTTATATTGTAAACACGGATGCACCAAAATCTCAGAAGTCACCACTAAAGAACTTATTCATGTAACCAAACACCACCTATTCCTCAAAAACCTATTGAAATTAAAATTATTTGATTAATTAATTAAATACTTAGAGCCCTCCCCCCAGTCACCACTTTTTAAAAAATTTGAGATAGAGTCTCACTCTGTCACCCACGCTGGAGTGCAGTAGCACTGTCTCAGCTCACTGCAACCTCCACCACCTGGGTTTAAGCGATTCTCCTGCCTCAGCCTCCCAAGTAGCTGGTATTACAGGCATGCGCCACCACACCCAGCTCATTTTTTTGTATTTTTAGTAGAGACGGGGTTTCACCATGCTGGCCAGGCTGGTCTGGAACGCCTGGCCTCAAGTGATCCGCCCACCTCGGCCTCCCAAAGTGCTGGGATTACAGGCGTGAGCCACCGCGCCCATTCTCGGAGCCCTTATTTTCCTCCTCTGTCTTGAGCTCCTGATAACTCTGGCCCAGGTCATCACTGACCCCCAGCCCACCTTTTAGGGACTGCCGCAGCCAAACTGCTTCGTTCCAATCCCAGCTCCGCCACCTACCAGCTGTGAATTGTGGACCGGTTCTGACTTGCTCTGGGCCTCAGTTTCCTCATCTGTAAAATGGGAATAGAGGCCCCTCCCCTCCCGGGTGGAATAGTGAATAGTGTGGTGCCTCACGGAGCGATGGCCGGTTTAACTCTGCCTCCTCCTCCGCGCCTGTCCTGGGGAGGAGACCCCGGAGGGGCCTGGGATGGAAGCTTTCCCGCGGGGAGGGGAGGCTGGGAGCGTGAGTGAGTAAAGTGGGAAGGTCCCCGATACAAGCTCTGCTGACTTCAGGGTTCCGCTGAGGCCAGGCCACCAGCCAAGCCGCCTCTGTCAGAGGGAACAAAGGGTGACCTCCCTGCAGGCTCCCTGATTCCACAGGAACGACTCACAGCCTCGGCTTCGGGGCTTTGCGAAATCTTCTTTAAACAATAAGTGCTGAGCTGTGCGCTTCCTCTCTCCAGAGCGGCCTGGGCACATTCGCTCCAATGAGGTGACGTGTTCGTGCATTTGGCTGGGACGACCACCTCAGAGGCCAAGGCGCGGGGACTGGGCCCCAGCCAGGCCGGGGTGCCCTCCAGGAAGAAGACACTGCTGCCCGTGGGCCTGGTGCAGTCACTCCCCCGCTGCCCGCCCCCCATCGGGACCAAGGCCCCCCCAGCGGGGCGGCTGTGAGGATGACCTCCAGCTCCAGGGGGCCTGAAGTGAGGACAGGTCATCAGATGGGCCCTGGGAAATTTCCACATGATGGTGATTTTGTTATGGTTTCTTGGGCTTCTCTAAATGATAAAAAATCTTTGGAACTCAGAGCCACATGCAGTCAGGACGCCTGCGTTCGCACTTTAGGAGTTCTTGAGCTACTCATTCATTTAACGCACTTTTATTGAGCAATTGCTCCGGGCTTGGCTCTGAGGGCCAGTGGTGGACGTGACAGGTGACAGGCACGGGTGGACCCTGCCTTGCTGAAGCCATAGTCTCGCGAGAGCCCCCATTTAGACAAGCACATACCAGTGAAAGGCCACATGGCACTGAGAAGCCGCTTCACTCCCACCAGGGCAGCAGCTGGGATCATACAGAGGGATGATAGCAAGTGTGGGTGAGGATACGGAGAAATTGGAACCCATCTTTGTGGCAGGTGGGGATGAAAACGGTGCAGCTGCAGTGGAAACAGTCTGGCAACTCCTCAGAAGGTTTAAACACAGAGTTACCATGCAACCCAGCAATTCCATGCCTAGGCTTATACCCAAGACGAATGAGAGCATCTGTCCACACTAAAACCTGTCCACAAATGTTTATAACAGCAGTATTCTTAGTAACCAATCAGTAGAAATCGCCAGATGTCCATCCACTGATGAAGAGATAAGGTGTGGTATATCCACACGGTGGAATATTATTCAGTCATGAAAAGGAATGAAGTGCTGAGTCATGTTACAGTGTGGATGAATCGTGAAAACACCATGCTAAGTGAAAGAAGCAGTTTACAAAAGACATGCATGGCATAGGTTTCCATTTACAAGAACTGTTAAGAACAAGAACATTCATAGAGATATAAAGTAGATGCATGGTTGCCAGGGGCTGGGGGATGGGGGGAGAGGGGATGGGGTCACTGTTAAGTGCATGGGATCTTTTGGGGTGATGAAAATGTTCTGGAAGTAGACAGTGGTGATACTCGAGCACCCTTGTGAATATATGAAAAACCTCTGAATTGCACACTTTAAAATTGTTAATTTTATGGCATATGGATTATGTCTCCATTTTTTTTAAGCAGAGAGAAGGGCCAGGGCCAGGAGTTTTCAGTCTATGTGGGCTCTCTCAGCGCACAAATCCAGGAAAACATACACTGTATTAATTCCTTTGAAGCTTTCCAGGCTTTTGAAGGCAATGACCGTGACCCCATCTTCAAGGTCTTCTTGCTGAGGGCTATTTCTGTGGCTCTGGGCTGTCCAGGGAAAGTGCTGGCATACTGTGGGCGCAGTGAGTGCTCAAAAAGGACAGGCGTGTTGGAAGCGGCAGGCAGGGTCTGGAACAGCCACCTTCTGGCTTCTCTCCAGAGTTCTCAGCACCACCCAAATCTGTCTAGCCTCAACGCCAGCCCTTGCTGGACCTCTCAGCTCAATTGTATCACCTTTTAATGAAAGAGACCGGGAAGTGTATTGCCAGGTACTGTTGGGCAGTTTGTTCACTGTGCAAGCAGCGTTTATCGAACACCTACCTTATGCCAGAAAGCATGCTTAGCACTTTGCCTAAACTGAACCTTGTTTCATCCTCACACTCACTCTTTGGTGAGGGACTTGTTATCCTTAGCTGCTGAAGGCAGGAGCCTTGGGAAGCTTTGTGAGTCCCTCAAATTCATACTTTTTCCCTGGCTGCATCCGGGGCAACTCGCAGGCCTCAGGTCTTCAGCAGAGCAAGGCCTGCCTCGCCGCTGGGAAGGGCCAGGATGCCTCTACCACCCCAGACCTACCATGCCCAGGGAGTCCCGGGAGCCTCGGACCCGCCCGCAGCTGGGGCTCAGCTGTGGGAGGCACAGTAGTGAGACTCTCAGGCCAGGAGTCAATAGGACCTGGTCCAGCCTTCCTGACTCTGTTCTTGGGCAAGTTGTTGAATCTGTCTGGGCCTTGATTTTTCTCGAACGACAAATGGACAGTGACAACGTGACTTCTAGAGTTGCTTGAGGATGAAATGACAAAACACATGCAAAGCGCTTAGCTCACGGAGGAGCCCCTGAGCCCGTCAGCGTTCAGAGGTGTGTGCTGGTTGCTTTTCCCCACCATCCATGAGGGCAGGGCCTCAGCTGTCTCGTTCACAGCAGTTCCCGGTGCCTGGTGCCGTGCCTGGCACATGGCACTCAATAAATATTTTTGAACAAATTAATGAACAAACAGATTAGTGAACGAGGGCTACTTAGTAGCGGGTACTGGGCACAGACTTCAGATCTGCCGCTGGAAGTCACCAGACTCCTCCTAGAAGAGGCCACAGCCCCCAGTGCCCCATCCCAGCAGGGGTCAGATTCTCCCTGGGTGGTCCTGCTCAGAAAACACGGCTGGGGGAGCTGCCGGGCGGCGGGGGGTTGGGGGAGTCCCAGCCTCTCCTGTTTCTTCGGCCTTGCGGGCGCCGTGACCTTCCCCACCTGGCCCTGTCCATCTTGCCGTCTTGCCGGCTGCCCTGGCCACCAGGGAACCCGCAGTGCCCGCCCCGGCTCCCCTTTCACACGGAGAGGGGCGCCTTCTTCATCTGTACGGCCTCACCGGGACTTTCCTCCCCAGCTCTCAGGTTACATTCCATTCACAAAAAACAATCCAGATTGTAAGATGTGTGAGCGAATTATAAGGAAAAAAGCGAGGTGGAAAAATGTGGTCAGAGTGAGCTAGCTGGGATCGGGGCACAGGAAATTGTTCCACCCACCCCCTTCCACCCACACACACACATGCCCAGGGCCAGCTGGAAGCCTTTCCATCTGCTGCGTGGGCTTCCAGGCTTAGGGCTGCCTGCTCTATGCAGGGGGGTTGGTGGGGCGGGGAGTGGGGGAGGGGACACCGAGCAAGAGAGGCAAAGAGATTAGTGGCAGAGGCTCTAATTAACAACTACTCCATTATGTCCTCTTGGCCAAAGCTGCCAGGTACTGTTGGGCAGGTTGTTCACTCTGCAAGGGTGCTTAGCTCCATCCAACAAGCCATGTGCCCTGGCACGGGGCTCTGTCTGCCCAGTGGGGGACATCTTTTCCTCACACACACAAAGGTAGCTCATGCACTGGTGGTCTAGGCTCTTAAATCTCCACTTCTAACATGCTTAAAATAGAACTTTGCTCAATGTGATTCTCTCACTCCAAGACTCTCCATGGCTCCCACTAACCTACAGAATAAAAATAATAGCAGCACATTTCCTGATGACTGTCTGTGTGCCTGGACTGTGCTAAGGGGTTTTGTGTGCAATGGCCCTTCTCCACCACCACAGACAATTCTTATGAACAGATCTGCAAAAAACTACGTAAAATATATATGTACTGTGTAACGATTTTTTTTTTTTTTTTTTTTTTTTTTTTTGAGACAGAGTCTCGTTCTGTTGCCCAGGCTAGAGTGCAGAGGCACCATCTCGGCTCACCACAACCTCCACCTCCCAGGTTCAAACGATTAACCTGTCTCAGCCTCCCGAGTAGCTGGGACTACAGGCGTGTGCCACCGTGCCCGGCTAATTTTTGTATTTTTAGTAGAACCTGGGTTTCACTATGTTGGCCAGGCTGGCCTTGAACTTCTGACCTCGTGATCCACCCGCCTCAGCCTCCCAAATTGCTGGGATTACAGGCGTGAGCTACTATGACCCGCCCTGTTTAATAAATTATAAACAAATGCCTTTACCCCTCACAACAATAGCATGAGGTAGCCACTGTTACCATCGCTTTTTCCAGGTGAGGAAGCGGAGACACTGAGAGGTGAGTTGCAGGCCTGAGGTCACACAGGAGGCACAGGCAGGATTTGTTTTGTTTTGTTTTGTTTTGTTTTTCGAGACAAGGTCTCTCTCTGTCATGCAGGCTGGAGTGCAGTGGCACAGTCACAGCTCACTGCAGTCTTGACCTCCTGGGCTCAAGTGATCCTCCCACCTCAGCTTCCAGAGTAGCTGGGACTACAAGTGTGTGCCACCACACCCTGCTAATTAAAAAAAAAAAAAAAATTAGCGCTGTGAGATCTCGCTATATCGCCCAGGCTGGTCTTAAACTCCTGGCCTCAAGTGATCCTCTTGCCTCAGCCTCCCAAAGCTGGTGCTGAATCGTTGTGTGTTTGAGTGAAAGTGTGGGGTGTGTTAAACCACACCAGCAGCCCTGTCCCTCTCCAGGTGCTTTTGTAAGGGATATCAGGGCAGATACTTTACTCCTTGTTAAGTCCCTGGACGCTGGACCTGATCCAGGCCCTTCAGCCCCTCCAGGTTCTTCTCTGATTTTCCTGGTGTGCAGGAGAGACATGACTCCAGGCAGAGCCTAAAGGCTGCAACCTTGGCCTCCCACAGGACGGCAAACCTTACTGCGCTTTGCACGGGGAGAACCTAAATGGAACGGAATTGCAAACAGTGGGATCATCTTTAAAGCTAACCAAAGCCGGGCGCAGTGGCTCACACCTGTGATCCCAGCACTTTGGGAGGTTGAGGGGCGGATCACTTGAGGCCAGGAGTTCGAGACTAGCCTGGCCCACATGGTGAAGCCCCGAATCTACTAAAAATACAAAAAATTAGCTGGGTATGGTGGCTTGCACTTGTAATCCCAGCTACTTGGAAGGCTGAGGCAGGAGAATCTTTGAACCTGGGGAGGCAGAAGCTGCAGTGGGCTGAGATTGTGCGATTGCGCTCGAGCCTGGGCAACAAGAGGGAAACTGCATCTCAAAAAAACAAAACAAAACAAAACAAAACAAAACAACGCGAAACGAGACAGGATAGAAATCCCATCCCTGGCCTTAGAGCAAATGACTCTGATGCTCCATTTCCTCAGCCACAGAATGGGATGACCTCTTTCTTCTTGGTACTGTTGTAGGGATTAAACCATGTACTTGGCTGGGTGCAGTAGGACTTTGGGAGACTGAGGCGGGCGGATCACTTGAGGTCAGGAGTTCTAGACCAACCTGGCCAACATGGTGAAACCCCATCGCTACTAAAAATACAAAAATTAGCCGGGTGTGGTCGTGCACGCCTGTAATCCCAGCTACTCAGGAGGCTGAGGCAGGAGACTTGCTTGAACCGGGGAGGCGGAGGTTGCAGTGAGCTGAGATGGCGCCCCTGCACTCCAGTCTGGGCAACAGAGCAAGACTCTGTCTCAACAAAAAAAAAAAGCAAAAAAACAAAAAACCCAACAAACCAACTATGCAGTCTTCGTCACATGCCTGGGAGCATGCTAGCACACAGTAGGTGCACAATAATTGCTCTGTTTCCCTGTCTTCATGCCGGCAGAGCAGGGGCACAGATCTGGTGGCTTAAACATACCAGGGAGTGCTTTTCACATCGAATCCTTACCCACGTGGCCCCACGAGGCTCATTCCTGTTCAGGGATTTTTTTCCCTGCTGCATCTGTCAGTATCATAAATACTTGCAAGGGGAAGAAAAAAAAATTCCCCCAGACTTGACGTCAACACAAACAGCCCTAATTGGTCCTGGAGCCTCATAATTCTCAGATTGTCTTGACCGTGTGTATCTAGGAAATTCACAGCGGCAAAGGTGAAGGGTGTTTTCATTCGTAAATTGAAGTGAAGGCTTTGTCTCCAACTGAAATTTGGCTCCAACCCCTCACCTTGGGGCACTTTTTCTATGTGTGTGCAGAAATCTGACTTATCACTTTCTTAGGGGAAGGAGAAAAGGCATGAATATTTAATTATTCCGCTGCCAAGAAAGGAGGGTTCGGAGCTAGATGAGGAAAGGGCTGGGTTTTTCTCTTCCAGGCCAAGGCAGGGCCCAAAACAGCCCTTCGGATTCTCCCCTGCCCTCCTCCCGCTTTTTTGTTGTTTTGGGGGTGCCCCAAGTTGTCTTGCTCTGCTGCCCCGGCCTCTCTCTTTTTGGACAGCATCAGCTGTTGGGTGAGTTTCGTGAATTTCTGGTCAGATCTTCTGAGCTCCTTGGCATGTTTTGTTTTGTTCGCAACAAACTTCAGAGAACGAGGAGGAGGGAGAGGAGAGGTGAGGTCCAAGCTCGTCTTTGGCCAAAGAATTGCCAGCCGAGAGGGAAGGGGGGCCTGTGGCTGACAGGGCTAGAACATTCTGCAACGTGGAAGCCAAAAAATTCCAAAAGAAACATTCTGTAGCTTCCAGCCTGTAAGAGGGGGAAGGAAGAGGATTTCCTCTCTGCGCAGCTTCTGGGGGCTCTAGGGAGGGACCCACCAGTGGCGGCCCCTCTGGCAGCCAGGACGGAGGGGAGGGGTGAGGGGACAGGAAACGGGGTCAGGACTCTGGGCAGCACCAAATTTGGAGAAGCTCATGGGTGAGAACTTCAGCCCAGGCAGGAACAGGACTGTGTGATGACCGAGCCTCCTCCGCTCTTGGGGAGATTTACCTCTCTTCTCGGGTGGGTAAACTGAGGCAGTGAGCTCCCTCCAGTTTGCAGAGCAAGTTTCCAGGAGCGCTGCATGTCACAGGTGCAAACTGGCTAAGCACCTACCGGCCATCACAAACTTCACGTAGATTTTCCTGTATCCTTGGCACATCTCAAAAGGGGTGAGCCATTAGGCCCAGAAGACAGATGTAGAAACAGGCTGAGAGGCCACCTCTTTCTCCAACTAATATTTTAAAGTTATCCTATGATGAATCTGGCCAGGTGGCTCAGACCTGTAATCCCAGTACTTTGGGAGGCCAAGGCAGGTGGATCACCTGAGGTCAGGAGTTTGAGACCAGGCTGGCCACATGCAAAACCCTGTCTCTACTAAAAATACAAACAAATTAGTCAGGCGTGGTGGTGCGTGCCTGTAGTCCCAGCTATTCAGGAGGCTGAGGCAGAAGAATTGCTTGAACCCAGGAGGTAGAGGTTGCAGTGAACGGAGATTACGCCACCACACTCCAGCCTGGGTGACAGAGCAGACTGCATGTCAAATAAATAAAGTTATCCTATGATTAATTTCTTAACAATAGTACACCAGATATGATGTCATTACATATAAATTAAACAAAATAATAGGAACCCCAGTTTTAATAAAAACCACTGGGAGTAATTAAGACAATTGCCTGACACTGATTTTGTTAGAACAAGCGCCTTTGCTGCCATCCGACAGAAAATTGATGTAATTGATGGAAAAGTAGTCCATCTTTCAAGTCAATAAAGCTATCATAAAAATACAAACATGTTTTCTAGATGATAAAGATGTCCACAATGTGAACAGCCTCCCCTTTGACCAGACTCCCTGTGCAGTGCTCAACCTAAATAATGGAACACAGTGAGGCTGGGCGCAGTGGCTCACGCCTGTAATCCCAGCACTCTGGGAGGCCGAGGCAGGCAGATCACAAGGTCAAGAGATGGAGACCATCCTGGCTAACATGGTGAAACCCCATTTCCACTAAAAATATGAAAATGAGATGGGCATGATGGTGCGCGCCTGTAGTCCCAGCTACTCAGGAGGCTGAGGCAGGAGAATCGCTTGAACCTGGGAGGCGGAGTTTGCAGTGAGCGGAGATCATGCCATTGCACTCCAGCCTGGGGTGACAGAGTGAGACTCCGTCTCAAAAAAAAAAAAAAAAAAAAAGGACACAGTAACCCTGATGAGTAATTGAATTTGAACTTGGGGCTGCCTCTCCAAAGCCTGGGTACCACTTATTCCATCCCTAATTCCTAATTAGCCATGAGGCCCACCCCAACTTCTAGCCACTAGTGACTAAGAGCACTGAGGGGCCAGAAAGGAAGGGACAGGAAGTGCTCAGCTGTGGGACCTCCACTTGGTCCTGGGGCTTGGGGCTCTGGAACCTTGAATGACTATTTACAGGACACAGAGTTGGGCAGAGCCTTCGGGATGCAGGAGTGAATTCGTGGACGGAGAGATAAGGGGATGGGATTTTTTTTTTTTTTTAAGACGGAGTTTTGCCCAGGCTGGAGTGCAGTGGCACTATCTCCGCTCACTGCAACCTCCACCTCTCAGGTTCAAGCCATTCTCCTGCCTCAGACTCCCCAGTAGCTGGGATTACAGGTGCCCACCACCACACCCAGCTAATTTTTGTATTTTAGTAGAGACACAGTTTTGCCACGTTGCCCAGGCTGGTCTCGAACTCCTGAGCTCAGGCAATCTGCCAATCTGCCCGCCTCGGCCTCCCAAAGTGCTAGGATTACAGGTGTGAGCCACCGCACCTGGCCACGGGGACGGGATTTTCGACACCATGTGTGCACACATGTGTCTGAGCATGCACATTTCTGTGTGTGCATGTGTTTTTGTGTGTACGCATTTCTGTGTGTACACGTGTGTGTGAGTGTGAGCATGTTTCCGTATGTGCACACCCGCATACTGAGAGGGGTAGGACTTGCTTTCAGGTGGAGGCCCCTTAGCACTGGACATTTGGGGCCTGCAAGATGACTTTGCCCCATTCATTGTGGATCGGTAGTTGCTTCTTGTCAGGGGGAATGGGTAGCACCCAGAGGGCCCAGGGCATTTATTGAATACCTACTGTGTACCAGGTACCCCTTAGCACCTAACCCATGCCTCTGGAGGGTCCTAGTAACCCCACTTTCCAGAGACATTGTTCAGAATCCTGTCAGGAGGGAAGTGCGGGGGACCGGGCTGGTGGCCTTGACTCTAGGCCCCCTGCCCCCTCCCCTCTCCTTGGGAAGGAGATACCCGAGAGCCCTCCTGAGAGTCCCCAAGTTGTCCTGGCCCTTTTTGCCTGGGTCTCCTCCTTTCCCTTTGTGATGGGGAGACTGAGGCTGGAGGAGGGGAGGACACTGGCTGGAGGAGGGAGGAAAGTGGGCAGTTGGGAAGGTAGTTAGGGGGTGCAGAGGGGGAGGTGGGGGCTGCAGATGGGAAGGCCAGGGGTGCAGAAGGGGAGGTGGGGGCAGGGAGTGCAGAAGGAAGGTGGCCTGGAGGCCTGTCTCGTTTTGGAGGACTCTCTGCTGTGTCCTCTCTTCCTTTGCCTACTGGGAACTTAACTCACCCGTCCCTCCAGGCTCAGCCTAAGGTCACCTTCTCCATGACGCCCTTGGCCAGTGCCTGCTGTCTGTTTCCAAAGGTCAAATTCTAAGTTGTGGCTTGATTTCTGGTTGGTCTGTTGAACACCCTGGGACAAGGCCACACCCTTGGCCTGAGAAAGACTCTGTGTGGTGCATGACTTCAAGGATCAAAGGGACTCGGACCTGGGTTTGAGTCCTAACCCACTCCTATTAGCTGTGTGACCCTCGGCGGTGCCCTGACGTGCCACATTTCATATCCAACCCTTTAAAGACACTTAGAATGGCCCCAAAGCCTGACTCCTCTCCCTCATCCCCATTTTTGGTTGCTTATTTGTTTGTTCTACAGATTCTCTGGCCTCAGGGCCTTTGCTCATGCTGCCCCTTGGCCTGGAATGCCCTCTCTTCTCTCTCTACCAACTCAGCCCGGCCAACTCCTGGTCCTTCAGGTCTCAACCTCTACCTTCTCTGGGAAGTTCCCCCATCTGCAGAATCACTGTGCATGTGGCTGCTCCTGGCCAGACCCGCCCCCCCAAACTCCTGGAAGGTGGGGGTCACACAGAGTTTCTATCGCCCTCTCCTCAGGGCCTAGCCCAGGGCTAGACACCCAGGGGCACACGCTGATGCAGGCGGAATGAGTGACTGCAGCCTGGAGAGCTCAGTCCTCCTCCCTTCCTGACACACCCCTGCTCTGCAGCCCACACCGGCATCAAGCTCAGGGACATGGCAGATGGAGGGCCATGATCTGAGACCCCACAGAGCCAGGGGCACTGAAGTCAGTTCCCAAGGCCCCAGCATACAATGAACCGTGTGAAAGCCACCAGCAAGCACCTCTTGTAATCAGGGACAATGCTTGGCCCTCCGTCCCGAAGGACATCCCAGGGTCTCCGGAGGTGGGAATGGCCCAGCCAAGCGCCCTGGCCTCATGCCTCCTGGCGCAGCCTGCCGAGGGTGGGACCCACCTGGCGACTCCTTCCTTCCAGCTGCTGGCTCCAGGGGTTCCGGCCACACCTTTCCTGCAGCCACCCCTTCTTTTTCCGGTCCCCACCCTGCTGGCTGGGCTGCTCCAATTTCTGCCTGATCCCACCCCCAGTCTTTCAGGCTGCTGGACTCTGGGGCATGAGAGTGGGGTGGCGCTAGGATCGCTGGGTGGCAGCTTTGGGGACAGCGGTGCCTGTTGGCATAACAGCCGACCGTCAAGGGTCCGCCAGTCACTCAGCAGTCCTAAGGGTATCATTATCCCCACTTCTCAGATGGGGAAACTGAGGCTCTCAGAGGTTACATGACTTGACAGGGTCACACAACTGAGTGTACAGGGGGAAGGCAGGGCAGGGCCTGAGCCCAGGCGTATCTGCCTGCAACAGGGACAGCCACCACCATCCCTCCGCTGGAGACACCACAGGGCTTGGTGGGCTTCAGTCCCTCCCTGAAGCTGCACCTGTGACCCTCACACCTGGAGGCGGCGCTGGGAACTGTGCTGGAATCAGAGAGGACAGCCCTCCCCTCTGGTCTGGCTCCAAACCATCCAACAAAATGCCCTGGATGGGCCAGAAAGTCAGAAGGGACTTGGCCCAAATAGCAGTTCCGAGAGCAGAGGCTCAAAGCTGTGATGTCCCTTCTTTCTGAAGTTTCTCCAGGAGGGACGGTGGTGTGTGTGTGTGGTCACCATCTATGCATGGTGGACAGATACCCGCTCACCGCTGGGCTCTGCGAGACAGGAGATGGGAGCAGAGGATAGGGAGGCCATAGTCAGGCCACCATGAGACCAGGGCATCTGTGAGTCACCCCAGCATAGGGTGAAGGGAGAGAGAGGCAGCTCCTCAGCCTGCTGGCAGAGCCCTGTCAGTGGGAGCCACAGAGCTGTCAAGGAAAGAGCTCTGAAAGGCCCGGCACGGCACGCACACCTGGCATCCCAGCACTTTGGGAGACTGAGGGGGGAAGATCACTTGAGCCCAGGAGTTTGAGACTAGCCTGGGCAACATAGTGAGACCCTATCTCTACAAAAACTTTTTTTTTTTTTGAGACAGAGTCTCACTCTGTCGCCCAGGCTGGAATGCAGTGGCACGATCTCGGCTCACTGCAAGCTCCGCCTCCTGGGTACACACCATTCTCCTGCCTCAGCCTCCTGAGTAGCTAGGACTACAGGCGCCCGCCACCACGCCCAGCTAATTTTTTGTATTTTTAGTAGAGACGGAGTTTCACCGTGTTCGCCAGGATGGTCTCGATTTCCTGACCTCGTGATCCGCCTGCCTTGGCCTCCCAAAGTGCTGGGATTACAGGCGTGAGCCACCGCGCCCGGCCTACAAAATCTTAAAAAATTAGTCAGGTGTGGTGGTGCATGCCTGTAGTCCCAGCTACTTGGGAGGCTGAGGTGGGAGGATCACTTGCGTCTGGGAGGTTGAGGCTGCAGTGACCCGTGATTGCACCACTGTACTCCAGCCTGGACGATAGAGTGAGACCCTGCCTCTAAAAGAAAAATAAAAAGAAAGAAAGAGCCCTGGCCTGGGGGTCAGAGGGACCTGATTTCAGCTTCAGCCCTGTCAGTTATCAGCAGCGGCATCACCACTGTGGCCCTCAGTTTCCTCATCTGTACAGTGAGCAAAACGTAGTTCCTCCCCTGGCAGCTGTCCTGAGACAGAGAAACCACCACCACAAATCACAGGGCTGCATGGTGCTCAGACATATTAGGAAAAAGAGGAAGAAGATTTGGCCGATCTGAAAAGGTCAGTTTGAGGGTTGAGGGAGAGAATCCTGCATTTCCTCCCCGGCCTGGCCTCAGCTTGGCCTCACTTCCTGTCCCAAGCTGGCCAGTCAGCTGTGCCCTTGTTTAACCCCTTCCTGCGGCCGTCTCTGCCGGGAGGCACCTCAGTGCTTTGGTTTAATTGGCCTCTGCCTGCGTTTTAAAGCAGAAAGCGGCCTCTCTCTGCAGGACCCAGCGGGGGCAGTCCCTCCCCTTGCTCTGTGCGCGGCCCCAGCTGCCCCTGCGCTCCTCATCCAGCTGCCCGGATTTCACGGGGCTCAAATGTTCAAGGTCACTGGGTCGCCCAGAGTGGCTGCTCCACTCCTGTCTCCTCGCCTATGCTGCTGGGACCGCCGGAGCCCCTCCCAGCCGGCCAGCAGCCTGGCTGATTCTTCTACTAAACTCACCCTGCCCCTAGCTTGCTGCATGGGCTCAACTCTAAGCCCCATTCCGGACCCCGATCTCCTGGTCTGCCGAGGAGTCTAGTGGCCACAAGCGACCTTCCGGAATCGCTCCTCGCAAGGTCTGAGACTCAGGAGGGAACAGTCTTCATTCTCAGGGAAGGACTCCATTGGTCCTGTTCAGGTCCCGTGCCCATCCCTGCACCAATCACA
This sequence comes from Piliocolobus tephrosceles, assembly GCF_002776525.5. Classification (NCBI taxonomy): domain Eukaryota; kingdom Metazoa; phylum Chordata; class Mammalia; order Primates; family Cercopithecidae; genus Piliocolobus; species Piliocolobus tephrosceles. The sequence goes on from NC_045450.1 coordinate 69,810,224, forward strand.
GTGGCCAGGGGATTGGTCGGGACAGGGTTACCTATTCCCCCTGTTACCAAGGGTCAAGGGCAAAGTACTGGTACTGGCACCATCCCCAGAAACTCAGGGGCAGGGGGAGGAGCAGCCCATTTCCAAGCCAGGATGCAGTTCCAGGGCAGGCAGTAGAGGCCCAGGGTAACCCCAAACCGGATGCCACTCCCAGTGCAGTCCATGGTGGAGTGAGCAGCCAGGTGGGAAGGGCAGGGTGTCTCCTGACTGCACCTGACCCCACCCCATCTGATCTGTGTCCCCGGAGAGGGGGTGTGGCGACATCCCTGTGTGGTCCCCTCACCAGCCAGCCAGGTCATCCCCGTGCGTCTGGCCTCCCTCCCTGCCGCCAGCGAACACGTCGCAAACATCTGCCCCGGCCGGCTGCTGGGGGTCCCCTCCTGGAGTTCCCTGCTGCTGACAGGAACCAGTGTGCCTTTTATCACCCGCGGTGCACATCTGGGAACGCTCTGGCCAGTGAGCTGGAGAGCTGACTCACGGCCAAGCTAATGGGAGCCAGGGAGGAGGGGTGGCCTGGGTCTGGGAAGCGCCTCCCAGTCCCGGGCGAAGCTGCCCCATGTGACCTCCAGCTTCTGGACGGTGTCCACAGAGACCGTTGTGTAACTGCCTTGTCCAGGAGCGGAGCGGGCCTGGGCGGTGGGTGGGGTCCCACCAGCAAGCCTGGTCTGCCAAGGCGAGACAGGGGCCTTTGGGGTGGCTTAGGGACGGGGGCTGGGGCTCCTCTCATTAGGGGCTGATGTGTATGTTCATTCTTCCCCTCGCCCCTCCTGCCTTTCTCCTTTTCTTCTTTCTTTCTCTCTCTTTTCCTTCCTCTCCCGTCTCTCTGGCTCTATTGGTCTCTCTCTCTCTCTTAGTCCTTCTTTCCTCCCTCCTTCCTTCTTTCGTTTTCTTCCTTCTCCCTTTTCTCTCTCCCTCCCTTCTCCCCCTTTCCTTCCTTCCTTCCTTTTACTTTCTTTGTCTTTCTTTCCTCTCTCTCTCCATCCCTTCCTTCTGCTTTCTTTCCTTTTCTCTCCTTCCCACAACTTTTTCTCTTTCCTGCTTGAAGACCATATTCTGAAGATTTCCCTTTGAAAGGCAAGAGCCTGAACAAATGACATGGTTTTGGACAAGTCCATTCTGTCTGCTTCCAAAGGTGGGGTGAGGTGGGGGGCAGCTGTGCTCTTGTCCACCCCTGACCCACGTCATGGGTTGCACCCTTTTAGTTGTTGTTGTTGTTGTTGTTTAGCCAAGGTCTCGCTCTTTCACCCAGGCTGGAGTGCAGTGATGTAATCTCAGTTCACTACAGCCTCCCCTCCCAGGCTTAGGTGATCCTTCCACTTTAGCCTCCCAGGTAACTAGGACCACAGGCATGTGCCACCAGGCCTGGCTAATTTTCTCTCTCTCTCTCTCTGTCTTCTTTTTTTCTTTTTTCTTTTTTTTGGTAGAGACAAGATCTCACTATGTAGCCCAGGCTGGTCTTGAACTCCTGGGCTCAAGTGATCCTCCCCTCTCAGTCTCCCAAAGTGCTGGAACTACAGGTGTGAGCCACCGTGCCCAGCATTCACAGCTTTGCAACAGAGAGAGCTGAGCCGGCAGCCACCAGCGGCAGGCCCCAAGCTCCCCTGATGCTGATGGATTGCAGACACTTTTGAGACAGACACGGTGCAGAGAGGACTCCACAGACCTCAGCAGAGCTGTGACCCAGGCTGGTGGTTTTGCTTGCTCGCCCAGCCCTCTGTCCATCCGTCTGTCTGTGGCTCCCTCCAGTGCCACCTGCTGAAACCCTCGCCAATACCAGGCCCCTTGACAGGGACTACAGGTGTGAGCCCCCATGTCACCAGGCCACTTGACAGCATGTTTGTTTTGTTTAAAAGCGTTAACTCTTCTGCACGTGACTGGGTAACATGTCTCCAGGAGAGGCTGGGGAGGCCGGTGGAGGAAGGGGCTCAGGGGGGCGTGGGCAGGGGGTCTGGTCCCTGGTCTCCTCAAACCCAGCATGGCAGAGAAGCCCTGTATCCCTTCACTCATCCATTTGTTTCTCGAATATTGGCCGAGTCCTGTTGGGGGTGAGGGTGCATGCCAGGCATCTGGATTATAACAGCATGCAAGACAGAATATCCTGCCTCCTCCATTTTAGCGGAATGCGAGGAATAAAAACATAACCAAGTGGGTAAATACAGGCAATTGTCATTAGGGTGGGTCTAGGAAGGAAGTCAGCCAGGTGCTGGAGCCAGTGAGTCTAAGGTCAGCCTGCTTCTGAGGGGGGCTCCTTTCACCTGGGCTGGGCAGAAGGAGAGGGCCCAGTCCCATGGGGAGCAGTAAGAATTCTCCAGACAGCAGGAGTGCATATGCAAAGGCCCTGAGGCACGAGAGGCTTGCTGGGCTATAGAATATGCAAGGAAGCCCCAGGGGACTTACATGGAGGGAGCAAGGCAAGAGGGGCAGGGTCTGATCCGGGCGTCCTATGGGCTATGGTGAAGACTTGGGGCTTTATTCTAAGAGCAATGGGGGGGTCACTAGTGGGCTTGAGCAGGGGAGTCTCAGGGTCTGACTCATGTTTTAGGAAGACCCCTTGGCCAGGTGGTGGGACCACATGAGGGGAGGGAGAATGAGCAGGGAGGAGGTGATTCTTAATTGTTTAAGTGGAGGTGCTGGTGACATTGATGAGACAGTGACCCCAGAGGTGGGGAATAAAGGATGAAACCTAGAGAAGTCAAAGGGTCCCTATCCTCATAGAGAGTTCAAGTATTGACAAGACAGAATAAGAAATATAAAATATATGGGCAACTCTGAGGGCTGCAGACATCCTTAAGGGCATCCAACCAGTCTTGGAACAATCAGGAGGGCATCCTGGAGGAGGAGGCATTTAAGCTGAAAATGGAAGGAAGAAAACAAGCAAGAAGAAAGAGGAGTGGGGAAGCAGAAAACAGTGTTTCAGGCAATGGGAGCTGCCTGTGCAAGAGGACAGAGGCAAGAGAAAACATACACATTTGAGGACGACAGAAGTGAAGTGCTCCCCGTTGCACAAGTGAGGAGGTGAGGCAAGGTGGGGCTGTGGCAGGCCTGAGCTCCTGAAGAGGAGCGGACTTTGTTCTGAGGACCTCAGGGGCCACTGGAGGGTTTAAGTCTTAGTCTTAGTGTCATTGCCAGATTTGTGGTTCACAGAGATTCCCGCGGTTGCTGGTGGCGTGGATGGTGGGGAGACGTGTCCAAAAGAGGGGTTCTAACTCAGCAGCTTCCTCTGCTAAAAAGGAAAAAATTAAGCTGAAAGCTAAGTCCTGTAAGAAGCTGCCTTTCCTTTTGTTCCTAAGCAGAGAGCTGCAGAGAAAAGGTTCAGCATCTCTACACGTGGCAGCTCTATGCTCAATGCTCACCTTATCTTTTTTTTTTGGTTAGGGGGCTGTTGGATAGAGTCTTGCCCTGTTGCCCAGGCTGAAATGCAGTGGTGCGATCACAGCTCACTGCAGCCTCAACCACCCGGGCTCAAGTGATCCTCCCACCTCAGCCTCCTGGATAACTGGGACTACAAGTGCACACGACCACGCCCAGCTAATATTTTAAAAAGTTATTTTGTAGAGATGGGGTCTTGCTATGTTGCCCAAGTTGTTCTCAAACTCCTAGGCTCAAACGATCCTCCCACCGACTCATCCTCCCAAAGTGCTGAGATTACAGGCATGATCCACTATGCCTGGCCTGGTCTGAATATCTTTTTTTTTTTTTTTTTAAGACAGATTTTCACTCTGTTGCCCAAGCTGGAGTGCAGTGGTGTGATCTTGGCTCACTGCAACCTCCACCTCCTGGGTTCAAGGGATTCTCCTGCCTTAGCCTCCCAAGTAGCTGGGATTGCAGGTGTGTACCACCATGCCCGATTAATTTTGTGTTTTTTTTTGAGACAGAATCTCTCACTGTCGCCCAGGCTGGAGTGCAGTGGCACGATCTTGGCTCACTGCAAGCTCCGCCTCCCAGGTTCACACCATTCTTCTGCCTTAGCCTCCCGAGTAGCTGGGACTACAGGTGCCTGCCACCTCGCCCGGCTAATTTTTTGAATTTTTGGTGGAGATGGGGTTTCACCGTGTTAGCCAGGATGGTCTCGATCTCCTGCCTCATGATCCGCCTGCCTCGGCCTCCCAAAGTGCTGGGATTACAGGCGTGAGCCACCGCGCCCGGCCTAATTTTGTATTTTTTAGTAGAGACAGGGTTTCACCATGTTGGTCAGGCTGGTCTCGAACTCCTGACTTAAGATGAATCCGTGTGCCTCAACCTCCCAAAGTGCTAGGATTACAGGCGTGAGCCGCCACGCCTGGTCTGGTCTGACTGTCTTGATCACGCTGTGCATATCTTCCCTGTGGGAGCAGCTGGGGCACCGTCCTGGACCTGGGAGAACTGCAGTCACCATAAGGGTTGAGGAGCTGTCGGAGTCAAGCATGATAAGCACGAAACACACTGGACCGCCCCGGAGCCGCTCTGGGGAGAGGAGTGTGGGCCTTCCAGGCAGATGCAGTGGCCAAGACAAAGACCTCAGTCAGGGCAGGAATGTTTGGCGTAAGGCGGTGGTCTGTCTGGGGAGAGGGCTACCACTGGTGGAGACACTCGAGAAAGCCTGCATGCCAAGCTTCAGTGTCTAGACTTGATCCCTTAGGCAATGGGGAGCCATGGAAGGTATGTGAGCAGAGGAGTGAGAAAGTGGAATTTTAGGACAGCTGTCCTTCACAGCTCGAAACTCCCATTGCCCTCCCTGGGCAGCCTTTCTGTTCCCCTGCCTGACCACTGCTACTCAAGGCTGTGATGATCCTGGGGGGGCACCCAGTCCCTTTTAAACGCCTGAGAGCTGCCGGTACCTTTCCTGTGCCCAGGGACCCCTAGGCAGCCGGAAGCATTGCATTGTGGCGCTGGCCTCCAGGATTTCCTGCAGTGGCCCATGGGCTGGACAGGTCTTTGTGAAAACCTTCCCCAGAGGACCCCACGCTGCCTGGCCAGGGTCAGGCCCAGGAGTCGGCAAGAGGGTTGTTTGCTCAAAGCAAATGGGGCCTTGGGGAGAGGACCTTGCAGGAAGTGGGTGCTCCCTGCTTGTGGGGGATGCGGGGTCTCTGGAGCCTTCTTCAGCGGCTCCCAACTCTGGGACCACCTATGTGTCCTGGCCCCTCCTTCTCCAGCATCCTCTGCTCTGGCAGGGATGCAGCAGGGCTCTGACCGGGTGGTGACCACCATCCCCTCACTCCGCTGGCTGTGGACTTCCCTGCTCTTTGCAGCTGGCAGAAATGACATGGGGGACAGCCTCAGGCAAAACTGGGACATCATGACCTTTGGTAAGACAGTGTCCCCCTCCTCATTCCCCTGTCCCCTACGGTCCTGGGCAGGATCTTTCAATGAGGCCGTGGAGGGGGATGAGCTGCAAAAGGTCACCTCCTCTCTCTGCCCCACCCACTCCTGTGACGGCCGGGTCTCGTCACTCCCAGACTCAAACTGCTTTTTGGCTCAGGAGGAGATCCACACGGGCCCAAAAGGACTTTTATTTATACAAATAGTGTCTACCCAGTGCCTAGCAGATGGAAGGGTTCAGTGAAGAGTATCAGGGTTGTGGGGGGCAGAGGGGCAGGAAAGAAGGTATCACCGTGGCCCAACCTGGTCAGGGACGAAGGGGCCTCCCCGTCCCCTGAGCCACGATCGAGCGCCTCCCCTGCGTGACTCTGCAGCCACAACACCCGGGGGCCGTGACCTGCCCCGCCAAAAGCTGCAGCCTCTAAACCCCATTGAGGTCACATCGTTTTCTGTCACCAAACTTCCGAGGCTGCTCTGTGTGGCTTTGCTTGGCCTGGCTTCAAACCGGACCCGATCACACTGGTGAGGAAAGCCTCGCTGGGGCAGGAACCTGGGCTGGGGCGGAAGTCAGGGTCCTGATTCCTGCCCCTGGGGAACTGGAGGGAACGTTCTCTAAGACCCCAAGCCTTCTTAGTCCCCCTGTCCGTGACCTGCAGCACCTCACTCTGCCCAGCCCTGCCTGGCTGGCCTGGGAACCTTGACACGAGCTGTTCGTGGGGTTCTGGTTACAGCAGGAGGCGTACAGGGAGCTTTCACTGCTGCACACAGACTGGGGGGTCTCTGTCCACAGCAGGAGGTATATGGGGAGCTTTCACCGCTGCACACAGATTGGGGGTCTCTGTCCACTTATGAGATGCCTCTGAGTCCTGCTCATCTTCTTCGGGCCATGGCAACGCCACACAAAGCCGGTTGGAAGTCTGAATGTGTGACGTGTCAGCTATGTGACCCTGAGCAGAGCTCTGTTGTCCCACCTGGAATGTGACCATCCTCACCAGCGGGGAGTCCACACAGCTGTGGGTCTCCTGTGCCCTCGGCTCTGCCCAAAGGAGGACAGGGCATCGTGGGCTGTGTTTTCCATGTCAGGAGAAACATTTTATCAATCAGTAACCTCCCTGGCATGTGGATCAAGAGGGCACCTTGACGATCACTGGAGAGTCAAGCGAAACAGCTTGACTGTTAGCTGAGCACGTACTGTGCCATTAGGTATCTTCTGTCCGTACTAGACCTGCCTTTGTATTGCCACGTTCCAGATGCAACCCCCAGCCCAGGAGGGGACTTGACTTGCCTGAGGTCAGCTGGAGCCAGGAACACCTTTGTGCACAGCTACCGTGGGCCACCTGTGAGAGATGCGTGGACCCCCTGCCTCAAAACAGGTCTTGGGAGTGCTGTGGGCACCATGATCCCCTCAGAAGATTCAGGGCAAAAAAAAAGCCAAACAATAATGAAGTGATTTCCAGCAAGGGAGTGCCATGTGGGGCAGCTCTGGAAGGGGTGGCTTCTCACTCCTGCCGTGCTCAGCCCTGAGCAAGACGAGCGGCGCTGCACCCAGAGGGGCTGAGCTTACGGGCAGAGAGAGCAGCCTAGGCAGAGGCCCTGACGGAGGACGCAGCGGGAGGGAGGGTGGGCTGACCTAGAGGGCTTCCTGGGCCATGGGAAAGAGCATCAAGCAGCCCCAGGAGGTTAGCCCAGAGTGGGCCTGCGTGCGACTCAGTTTACCCAGTAGGAGGGCCACAGGTCCACCATCTGAGCCCTGATGACGCCTGAGCCAGGTTTCCTGCCTCCGAGGAAATTCCAATTAGATGCAGGCGAGATGTGCTGGGCTGATAAGGTGCTAACAATGGCCCAGGGCAGAACGTGAGCAGGGCCAGAGGCAGGGCCCAGAACCCAGAGGCTGCCAGACTGGAGAACCAGAGGCGGCCAAGACCTCCTTCGTGCCTGGGGTCTGGGTGGGGGCCGTCTTGCATCAGCCTGGGGTTAGGGAAGGGAGGAGGGCAGGCGCAGCCAGGACCCCGGACAGCAGCGGGATGTCCCGGGAGTTGTGTGAGTGCTCCATGGCCGCCCCACGAATCACCACAGGCTTAGAGGCTGAAACCTCGCACCTGCTTCTCTACTGGTTCTGAGGTCAGAAGTCAGACATGGCTCTCACTGGACGAAAATCCGGGTGTCGGCAGGGCTGGTTCCTTTTAGAGGCTCTGGGGAGCCCCTGATCCTTGTGCTCCCGGCTTCCAGGCCGCCTGAATTCCTTGGCTCCTGGCCCCTTCCTCTTTCTCCAAATCCATCATTAGAGCATCTTCCAATTCCTCTCTCTGGCTCTGACACCCCTGCCTCCCTCCTGTGAGGGCCCCAGGGTTCCTCAGGCCCACTGGCTAATCCAGGACACACCCCCCCACATCCAGGTCCTTCACTGAATCACGTCTGCAGAGTCCCTTGGCCACCCAAGTTAACACAGTTGCAGGTGCAGGGGTTAGGACGAGGGGCACATTTGGGGATTGTCATTCAGCCTGCAGTGTTGATGTCAAGGTCGACATTTCTGGGCTGGAGATTCAGGACCCCGAGGTCAGGGTTGGGGGCAGGACCAAGCTGCCATCTACAGGGGCTGACGGGGACTGAGGAGCCACAGAGTCTCATCGTAGGATGTGGCTGTTACACGCAGCCAACACCTACAGGCGAGGGGTTGTGGAGCCCTGTGAACCCCAGACTTTGGAGCAAGAAGCCCTGGCTTGGCCTCTCACCAGCTGTGCATCCCAGGACAGGTCAGTCTGCCTCTCTGAGCTTCACTTTCTGCAAGTGGGAGCAGGGAGCAGAAGAGGCCCTGGCTTTCCAGGGCTTGCGGGGGACATCAGTGGTAGGACATTTGTAACCTGCATGACACAGTGCCCGGCACATGGTAGGTGCTGAACCTGTGATGGCAACGTCCCATGGGCCATCCCAGTGGGGCCTGGGGAAGAAGGTGACAAGACCCACCCAAGACCACTTTACAAGGTGAGAAAGTAAAGCATGTCCCGAGAACAGCCACATGACAGCTGAGGGATCAGAGACCTGGGCAAGCCACAGAGGGCGCTTAATGAATGTGTGTCGAATGAATGAACAAGTGACTGTGAGGAGGCATTAGATGGGGACGGAGGAGCCAGCGGGGTGCCCTGGGTCCCATGCAGGGGACGGGGCCGCAGAGGGAGGAAGTGAGGCTGCTGAGCACTGCCCAGGACGGATGGACAGAGCCGCTGGGGCAGGGCTGGGGAGGGTAGAGGCTGGAGCGTAGCCGAGGCCCTTGCCCTCTTGCTGACTAGATGTTTAACTCTGGTGAATGGCCCTGAGCAGGCACCAAACCAGCCTGGAGTCTGCTCCTGGCGGGGGCGGTCACAAAGCCCGCAGGCCAGGGGCCTCCTGCCCAGAGCTGCCTGTCCAGGGGTCAGCCCAGATGGGGGTCAGCTCCTCTTCCAGGCAGGCTTAGGGGGCTTCATGTGCACTTCCTGTCTGAGAAGCGCTGGTGTGGACACCCATGGAAGGAGGTCAAGTTGGGTGACCCAATTGCTTGGGGCCGGGTGGATGGAGGTGCCTGTTGAGCTGAGCCTGTAAGATAATGTGGCTGCAGGGGTGGAAGGCTTGGAGGTGGGGATGCGACATCCCAGTGATGCAGATGGCCAGTGGGGGCCGTGTGTTTTGGCTGGAGTGAGTCCCAGACACTGTGCCCTGGTCCAGACCCAGGAGACGGACTGGCTCTGCCCTCAGTATTCACAGTCCTTACAATGACCAGCAGGACCTGTGCTAAACATGTTACATCCATCGGTTCATTTGCTATGCCAAGAATGGTGTGGGAGGCCCCAATGCTTAATTCATTTCACAGATGGAGTAAGAGAGGCAGGGCAAGGTCAGTGACTTGCTCAGGATCTCTCAACGTGTAAGCAGTTGAGTCAGAATTCAAACCCAGATGTCCTGGCTCCAGAATCCTTGCTCTTAGCCAGTCTTTGAACTGCCTTTCTGAGAGCACTAGGGAGCCACAGATAGTTTGAGAGCAGGAGAGTGACATGCATGAAACAGAGTTTTGGAGAACTGGATGTGGCAGAAGCATGCTCATGGGTTCACTGGGGTAAGCATTTTTCCGGGGTTGGGATGGGAATTGGGAATGGGGGATTAGGAATGGGGATTGGGGAAGGGGAATTGGGAATGAGGGATTGGGGAAGGGGAATTGGGAATGAGGGATTGGGAATGCGGAATTGGGAATGGGGGAT
>NC_045450.1:69819889-69842701 GCF_002776525.5 Piliocolobus tephrosceles
ATGGGGATTGGGATGGGGATTGGGAATGGGGGATTGGGAATGGGGATTGGGCTGGGGATTGGGAATGGGGGAATGAGGAGGGGAAGCCTCTAGGGGCAAGCCTTCCCCAGTCCAGGCAGGAAGCAGCATGATAGCCTTGGGGAGGGGTCAGCCAGGCTGAGATCCAGCCAAGAGTGAGATCTTGGGAGAATTCCTAGAATGAGAATGAGGTATGCCCATGGCCACTGAGGGCTAAGGACAAGAGGCCAATCAATGGCTGAAGCCCTGGGAGAGTCACTGCGGCTGCTGGGAGACAGTGGCCGGCCCAGGCAGCCGTGAACAGCTTTCCCTGGCCTAGTTTTGGCTGAATTTTCCTTACCTCCTCTTTCCCTCCAAGTCAGAGCCACTGGGAAATCCCTGCCGGCATGGCTGTCATGAGGTCTTCTTCCTGGCTTGGCCAGAGGACCCTGGGGCAGGCTACATCCTGTCCTGTGCTTGGAGCCCAGGGTCTCTTCCGGAACAGACCCACAGGGACAATTTCCCCTCCTGGCCTCGTCTCTGTGAAAATCCAGCCTGAGAGTAGGGCAGAGAGCCTCGCTCTGCACAGGTCGCCAAGGGTGGGCCTCTCCATATGAGGCTTGCTGATACTGTGTGGGGGGAGTCCGGGCTGGCTGACCGCGCGGCCTGCTCACCTGCCCCATGGGCTCGGGAGTCGCCAGTCTGGGCTGGTGGCTGACCTTGGATGGCTTCCTTAACCCCTCTCGGTTTCCTTCTCTGTAAACATGGGGAGATTAATGATGGGGTTGTTGTGAAGATTTCTTGAAGATAATGGATGCCAAGGTCACAGTCACGCTGCAGACATTCTTATTACCATGCATTCCTGGCAGGGCTTTACTTAGGGGCCTGAGGACATCAGAGTCCCGAAGCTAACCATTCCTGATGAACAGATACTTGTTGTGTGCCTCCCACATGCAGGCAGTGTTCTAAGCATGGGGACAGCCGTGAGGGAGCAGACGGAACCCCCGAAGATCTGCAGCTGTCATCCTGGGACTGTGTGCCCGGCACTGTGCTAAATGCTCCCTGCGGCATCTCGTGTAACCTTTGCAGGAATCCTAAAACCAATGATCAGATTAGCCTCCCCCTCTTGAAAATGGAGACAAAATTCAAATAACATAAACTTCACCACTTTAACCATTTTATTTTATTTACATATTTTTTTGAGACAGAGTCTCACTCTCCTGCCAGGCTGGAGTGCAGTGGTGCGATCTAGGCTCACTGCAACCTCGGACTCCCGGGTTCAAGCAGTTCTTCTGCCTCAGCCTCCCGGGTAGCTGGGACTGCAGGCGCGTTCCACCACACCCAGCTAATTTTTGTATTTTTAGTAGAGACAGGGTTTCAACATATTGGCCAGGATGGTCTTGATCTCTTGACCTCATGATCTGCCTGCCTTGGCCTCTCAAGGTGCTGGGATTACAGGCGTGAGCCACCGTGCCCAGCCCACTGTAACCATTTTAAAGGGTACAATTTAGTGGCGTTCAGTGCAGCCATGAGGTTGTGCAGCCACCACCTGTACCTCATCTTACAACATGCCCATCACTCCAAAAGGAAAACCCTATCTCCACGAGCAGTAGTTCCCCATCTCCTGGCCCCCAGCCTTAAACAGTCACTAAGCTGTTTCTGTCTCTATGGATTGCCTGTTCTAGGTATTTCATGTCAATGGGGTCAGTGTGTGGCCTCGTGTCTGGCTTCTGTCTCCTGGCATATGTTGTCAAGGGCCATCATTCCTTTTCATGGCCAAATAATGCTCCATGGTGTGGACACATCGTGTTTTGTTTATCCGTTCACCTGCTGACGCACGCCAGGGTGCTTGTTTCCAACTTTTTAATTCTCATTATAAAGATAAGGAAACTGGCCGGGCACGGTGCCTCACGCCTGCAATCCCAGCACTTTGGGAGGCCGAGGTGGGTGGATCGCCTGAGGTTGGGAGTTCGAGACCAGCCTGGCCAACACGGCGAAAACCCGTCTCTACTAAAAATACAAAAAATCAGCTGAGCGTGGTGGTGGGAGCCTGTAATCCCAGCTACTCAGGAGGCTGAGGCATGAGAATCGCTTGAACCCGGGAGGCAAAGGTTGCAGTGAGCTGAGATCGCGCCACTGCACTCCAGCCTGGGTGACAGAGTGAGACTCTGTCTTTAAATAAATAAATAACGCAAACTGAGGCTAAACCAGCTCCACTCAGGGTCAACACCTGCCATGTCACCCAGCAGTTCCACTTTTAGGTATTTATCCAGGAGAAATGAGAACACACGTCCAAAGACCTGTGCACAAATGTTCACAGCATCTTTCTCCAGAATAACTTTGAGCTGGCAACGATCCAAATATCCATCCACAGGAGCTGGGGAAACAAACCGTGGTGTCATCCTGGAGTGGGATGAGGAAAGAATGACCCATGCACGCAGCAGCTTGGAAGAGTCTCAAAAACAAGATGCTGATGAAGGAAGCCAGGCATGGGACTGCGACTGTGAGCTGTGACTGTGTGACTCCACCGGCAGGAAATTCCAGGAAAGGCAAAAATATGGGACAGAGTATTCAGAAGTGGCATTCAGGCCCTGGAGGGGGAATTGGCAGGGAAGGGGGAAATGTATTGATTATTTTGATTGCAGTGGTGGCGATGAGGGTGGATACCTGTGCCAAACTCACTTAAAACAGATGTATTTTATTGTATAAATTATGCCTCAATAAAGTGCATTCATAAAAAGAAGCTGAGGCCAGGTGCGGTGGCGCACAACTGTAATCCCAGCACTTTGGGAGGCCGAGGTGGGCGGATCACGAGGTCAGGAGTTCGAGACCAGCCTGGCCAACATGGTGAAACCCCGTCTCTTCTAAAAATACAAAAATTAGCTGGGTGCAGTGGCGGGTGCCTGTAATCCCAGCTACTCAGGAGGTTGAGGCAGGAGAATCGCTTGAACCAGGGAGGTGGAGATTGCAGTGAGCTGAGCTGAGATGGCACCATTGCACTCCAGCCTGGCAACAGAGCAAGACTCCGTCTCAAAAAAAAAAGAAGCAGCTGAGTTTCCCAGCCCTCCATGCCAACTATTCTCCGTGTCCTCCATGCTCAGCCAGAGCTCTCTGGGCCATGTAGCCTGGGATTCCCTTTATTTCACTTGGTGCCTGAGTGCAGCACTTTGAGCCCCGCCAGTGCTGGGCAGAAAGTAACTCTGCCATGAAACCTGGTGGCAGCTGACCGAGCTCTGTCGTCTCCCTGGACAGGGGCAGAACCATGTCTGGGAGGAGCTCTGTTTAGAACCCAAGCCCCAGCCCACATGGCTAATGGTGCCCTCGCTGGGACTAGAAGCCAGGTCCCCACCGGACCTGCACCTGGGCCCCGTCTCTTCAGGCTGGCCGTGTAAATGCCTCCATTCCTGGAGTCCACACAGCTGGGCCAAGGCGGCCTGGCAGCCCCTCCGAGGCCAAGCAGGGGCCACGTCCTGGTTATCAACCTTCCTCCCACAGCTCTGCAGCCACCCCAACCCCCCAGGTCGGCCACCGCCTCTACCTACTTCACAGATGAGGGAAACTGAGGCTCAGAGAGGTGAAGACCCTTGCCCTGGGTCTTGCAGCATGTGGGTGGCAGTCCCAGGATGCACACACAGGTCTTGGGTCCAAGCGTGTCCACTGGTGGGCTTCCTCACCACGCAGAGCCTCAACCCGAGCGAATTTGGGTCAAAACACAGGACACTGATGCTGCGACGTGTGGCCCTGGGAGCAGAGAGCTGGGGGCTGAGAGCTGGGGACTGCTGGGCCCTAGGGACTGCTGGGCTCTGGGGATGGCTAAGCTCTGGGTCATGGCTGGCAGGACAGCCCTGAGGGCTATTCCTGCTGCTCCCCAAGAAGCAGCTAAGGTGGGGTCACAAGGGTTGCAGGTGTGCACAGGACCTGTGAGGGCTGGGGGCTCTGTGGGGGATACTGGGATCACTTTGTATGTGTCTGTGTGTGTGTGTGTGTGTGTGTGTAGCTGCATGTGTGTGCCTCTGTGTCTGTGTGTGTCTCTCTTTCGGCGTCTCTGTCTCTCTGACTCTGTGTGTGGCTGTCTCTCTGCATGTCTGTTTCTGTGTCTCTGTGTGCCTCTGACACACTCTGTCCCTGTCTCTGTGTCTCTGTAATTCTCAGTGTCCCTCTATATCCCTGTCTGTCTTTCTGTGCCCCTCTGTGTGTCTCTCTGTCTCTCTGTCTCTCAGCATCCTCTCTGTGTGTCTCTCTCTGTCTCTCTGTCTCTCAGCATCCTCTCTGTGTGTCTGTCTCTGTATTGTGTTCTGTCCCTCTGTGTGTCTCTCTGTATGTATCTGTATCCCTGACTCTGATCTGTCTCAGCATCCTGTGTGTCTCTCTCTGTATCCCTGACTGTGATCTGTCTCAGCATCCTGTGTGTGTCTGTCTGTATCCCTGACTCTGATCTGTCTCTCAGCGTCCTCTGTGTGTGTGTCTCTCTGTCTCTGTATCACGTTCTGTCTCTGCTCCTCCCTCTGTGTGTGTCTCTCTGCGTCTCTGTCTCCCGCCACCTCTGTGCATGGTCAGATTCACAGCATCCCTCTCCTTCCTCTGGACTCCTGAGTGGCAGAGTTAGAAGAAAGCCCCTCTCCGGGCAGATGGAATGAAGCGACAGGCCAGCCCTGACTCGGCGGCTCCTTCTCAGGCCGCTCTGGCGCCTCTGGGCAGCAGGAAGAGGCATTCAGCCCTTTCCCGGGACAAGGCCCACCCCGCTCCTGCCCAGGCAGCAGGCAGCAGGCAGCAGCTGGCTCCATGCCTTCCAGCCTTCAGGGTGAATTCCCTCCTCCTGGGAGAGGCCCCTGCCTCCTATCCCCGCAGAGCGCTGCCAGCTCTGCGTGCCCCCGGGTTCTGCAGGAGTCCAGGGAACCTCTGGCTGGGAAGAGGCCCAGGCCCCACCTCCCTCAGTGGCCTGCCAGGCCCCACCCTCGCAGTCACCCTCAGCAATCGCCCCCGCCCTCCTCTCCCCGGCGGGTCTGTTTCTTGGCCCCAGTTTAGAGGAGTCGCTGGGGAGCCCCTGACAGCTCCAACGGTGGCAGCCCCCTGCAGGACCCAGGAAGTCAGAGTCCCTAGGACAGCCAGGCCCGAGCTGGCCTCAAAGCCACGAGCCCACTCAGAACAATCCTCTGTAGGACTCGTCAGAAACACAAACAGCCCAGTGGGATAAACATGCTTGGAGTTGGCCACCCTGGGGCCACAGCCCAGCTGCCCCTGTCAGTGACAGGATGTCTCCAAGTTCAAGGCCATTATCTCCAGGTGGAGGTAAGAGCCCCAGCCCACCAGGATAGCAGGAAGGTCACAGAGCGGGCCCCATGCCTGGCACAGGTGTCTTCAATAATGTGAGTGCGTGGTGCCCACTGGCTACCTCCACGTGAGCTGTGGGAACGCTCGCTCCTCATTGGCAGTGCTCTGAGAAACACCCACACAACGTTCTTCCAGGTGATACTCGGAAAACTCAGCACGCATTGCTGAGCTACTGGGTGTCCCAGGCTCTGCAGGCGCCGGAGAGTCCATCATGGCGGGCAGCTTCCATCCTGGAAACCTGCACGGAAGTGACTCTTCCAGTGGATGCTTAGGCTGGTGTAAGGGAGACCCATGATGGCAGGAGGAGAGGCTGGGTTCTCCGCACAGGCATCAGGCAGGGCTGGCTGCCTGGAGAAGGGGACCTGTTAGGGTGCAGGCCTTGTGTGGTGGGTAATGCAGGATGGAACATGCTGTACCCGAGGCTCCTGCCTGGCCCCCTGGGCTCCCTTTCCCGCCCCTGATGGTCCAGAAGCTACATGCGTCTCCCCAGCCTCAGCCTGAGGCCTGGCACCAGGTGTCGAACACCAGAGTCCTGGCAGCCGGAGGATGACAGCTGGGCCCCACCCCAGGGGACAGGCTCCAACACGTTCCCTGCAGGGCAGAGGCAGATTCAGGGAGCACGGGGGGAGGGGGTGGGGATGGCCGGCTGGGGATCAGACTGACCAGGTCCGGGTCTGGGCTTGTCCTGCGTGCGCTGACAAATAACTCGCCACATCTATTTCCTCACTGCAAAAGGTTGGTGGGCAGGCACGGGGGCTCACGCCTGTAATCCCAGCACTCTGGGAGGCTGAAGTGGGAGGATCACTTGAGCCCAGGAGTTCAAGACCAGCCTGGGCAACTTGGTGAAACCCTGTCTCTACAAAAAAATACAAAAATCAGCTGGCTGTGGTGGCGCATGTCTGCAGTCCCAGCTACTAGGGGAGGCTGAGGTGGGAGAATCACCTGAGCCAGGGAAGTCGTGGCTTCAATGAGCCATGATCGCACCACTGCACTCCAGCCTGGGTGACAGAGCAAGACCCTGTCTAAACAACAACAACAACAAAAAGCTGTTGACGTTGATGGCGACCACTCAAGGTTGTGCGAAAAAAATTAAAAGCACGTGATGCTGAGGTTAAATAAAAGGACTTTCTCATCAGACATCTGTGACATGGCCAAGCATGCTAGCGCCGAGAGGTCAGTGCTATTATTATTATTCCTGTTTTACAGATGAGGAAGCGGAGGCTCAGAGCGCCGCGGACATTCTCTCAGGTTGTCAGCAGCAGAGCTGGGAGGCTCGTGCATTAAGTTTAGGTGTCTGCGTAGACAGCTCCTCTTCTCGCTAGATTTACAGGCTCCCCCTCCTTTCTGCGGAGGGCAGGGAGCTCATTCAATAAACAGAATCAATGAATGAATCAATGAACGGTTGCGCTGTGTGACCCCAGGCAAGCCTCTTCACTTCTCTGGGTCCGCATTTCCATTTGTCGGGTTAAGCCTAGGAGTGCTCAGCTCTAGAAAGCTTTTCAAGCCAAAGTCCAGGAACCCGGAGAAGCAAAAGGCAGGCTGGGGCCCCAGCAGGGGGACTTTCCAAGGTCCCTGGTCATTTTTAGCCTCCCTCCCTGGGGACAAGTGACCCACACTCTGTCCTCGGGCCTGGCCACTCTCGACAAGTTCTTTTTCTGGCTGTATGAACTCAGGCCACGTGCGCAGCCAAAGTTAAACTTAAGAGGGCCGGACACGTGGCTTGGGCAGGGAGCCGGGGCAGATGGCAGGCCACCTGTGGAAGGGATGGCTGTGAGTCGGCAACCCCCGCCAGAGGCACCTCCACCGCCCCTCTCCTCCTGCCTGCTGGCCTCACCTCCTCACTGTGTTCTACCCTGAACCCCTGCAGCGTCCATGGTAGGGGCTGTCACAGAGAGGGGACCAACCTTGGCTGGGCAGGCGATGAGGGCACAAACATCCTCTTCAGAGCCTGGTTTGCAAAGGCTCACGGCAGGGAAAGCAGAGAGCCCCAGCAGACCAAGGGAAGGGGGCTTGGTCACCCCTCAGAGGAGACCCCAATTAGGGCCATGGGTAGGTGACCCCCATGTCCCCTGACACCCCATCCCACCACTGTCCCTTCAAGGTCCCATCAAATCTGTCCCTCGAAGGTGTCACTCACCAATCTTTGGGCATTTAAAGACTTTTAAACTCCTATTTTTGTTGCTGTTTTTTTGAGACAGGGTCTTGCTCTGCTGCCCAGGCTGGAGTGCAGTGGCGAGATCATGGCTCACTATGGCCTCAGCCTCCCTGGCTCAAGTGATTCTCCCTCCTCAGCCTCCTGAGTAACTGGAACCACAGGTGTGCAACACCTTGCCTGGCTAATTTTCTAATTTTTCTTTTGTAGAGATGGAGTCTCACTATGCTGACCAGGCTGGTCTGGAACTCCTGGCCTTAAGTCATCTTCCTGCCTTGGCCTCCCAAAGTGCTGGAATTATAGGCGTGAGCCAATGTGCCTGGTCTAAAACTCCTGTTGTTAAAAATAAATCAGATGAGTAATATAAATTCATGGTACAAAGTGGAGGCTTTTGAAAATATCCACAGGCAAAAAGAAAAAACCACCATCTGTATTCCCAGGTAAATACACCTACTCTCAGTCTTCCAGTCTTTTTTTCTATGAAGATGTATATAATTTTTTAAAATCTTCCTTCTATTCAACAGTATAAGGTTAATCTCCTCCCAGGACAATACCCAGGTAGCCAGAGCACATTTTTTTTTTCATAGCATCATCTGGATGCCCACTTATTTATTTATTTATTTATTTTGAGACAGAATGTTGCTCTTGTTGCCCAGGCTGGAGTGCAGTGGCGTGATCTCAGCTCACTGCAATCTCTGCCTCCCAGGTTCAAGTGATTCTCCTGCCTCAGCCTCTGAGTAGCTGGGATTACAGGCATGTGCCACCACATCCAACTAATATTTGTATATTTAGTAGAGATGGGGTTTCACCGTGTTGGCCAGGCTGGTCTCGAACTCCTGACCTCAGGTGATTCACCTGCCTTGGCCTCCCAGACTGTTGGGATTACAGGCGTGAGCCACTGCGCCTGGTTTGGATGCCCACATCTTTATATAGGGCTCAGTCCTGTACCTGCAGTTCCAAAATCACGAGTGCTCAAAAAAAACCAAGTTTTTGTGTCACTCATTTGGCCACAAAAAACTGACCTGAGGAGGCCGGGTGCGGTGGTTCACGCCTGTAATCCCAGCACTTCGGGAGGCCGAGGCGGGTGGATCACGAGGTCAGGAGCTGGAGACCATCCTGGCTAACACGGTGAAACCCTGTCTCTACTAAAAATACAGAAAAATTAGTCAGGCGTTGTGGCGGTCGCCTGTAGTCCCAGTTACTCGGGAGGCTGAGACAGGAGACTGGCATGAACCTGGGAGGCGGAGCCACTGCACTCCAGCCTGGGCGACAGACCGAGACTCCATCTCAAAAAAAAAGCAAAAAGGCCGGGCGCGGTGGCTCAAGCCTGTAATCCCAGCACTTTGGGAGGCCGAGACGGGCGGATCACGAGGTCAGGAGATCGAGACCATCCTGGCCAACACGGTGAAACTCCGTCTCTACTAAAAAAATACAAAAAACTAGCCGGGCGAGGTGGCTGGCGCCTGTAGTCCCAGCTACTCAGGAGGCTGAGGCAGGAGAATGGCCTAAACCCGGGAGGCGGAGTTTGCAGTGAGCTGATATCCGGCCACTGCACTGCAGCCTGGGCGACAGACCGAGACTCCATCTCAAAAAAAAAGCAAAAAAATAAAAAATAAAAAACAAAACAAAACGGACCTGAGGCTCTTCGGAGCCTCCACTTGCTGCACTCTGCATGGATATTCGTGTCTTTTGCTACAGAAATACAACGGTGGTTGATTAAGGGAGCTGCCTCAGCTCCGCTGGGGTGTCATGTAAGATTTGGCATTGGCACCATTTTATAGTTCTAACGCTACAGAATATGCTGAGTTCTGGAACTCCCCCTGGTGTGACGAAGGTGCATTCGATTTTAACCACGTGGACAGATGTGTTCAGGGCTGACATTTGCTGGATGACCTTTGCTGGTGCTTCGCTCACGTATTGAATTCAAACATGGAGAGAATTTGTTCTATCTCAGATAAAGACACTGAGGCTCAGGAAGGTTCCACTCATGAGAGACAGGCCAGGACTGGGCCTAGATCTCTGGCTGCCAAGCTCAAGTTCAACCTGTTAGACCTTCCTGCTCCTTCCCCTTCTTGGGGGATGCTGTTTGAGATGTCTCTCATGTTACTGTTTTTCAAACTGTCATCCACGGACCTTCTGCCTCAGAATCCCCACATGTTCATTAAAACCAGTGCAGACTGGGCACCGTGGCTCACGCCTGTAATCCCAGCACTTTGAGAGGCCGAGGTGGTTGGGTCACCTGAGTTCGGGAGTTTGAGACCAGCCTGGCCAACATGGTGAAACCCCGTCTCTACTAAAAATACAAAAATTAGCGCGGCGTGGTGGTGGGCGCCTGTAGTCCCAGCTACTCAGGAGGCTGAGGCGGGAGAATCACTTGAACCCAGCGGCTGCAGTGAGCCGAGATCACGCCAGTGCACGCCAGCCTGGGCGACAGAACAAGACTTTGTCTCAAAAACAAACAAACAAACAAACAACAAAAAACCTAAAAAACAAAACAAAAAAAATCAATGCAGACTTCCAGGCCCCAGTCTGGCCTTCTGACCCGGACTGCTAGGGAACCACAGGTACCAGCTTGTTAATAGGCTTGCAGGGATTCTGGGTCCTGTTTAGTTTGAGATTCTCTGTCCTAGGTCCCAGGACTGGGGTGAAGGGAAATGGTGTTCCAACTTTTGCTGGACTTGAACTTAGGGGCTCCAGGATCTCACTTTTTGCCTCTGTCGCCCGCTGCCAGGGGCATGTCAACCTTAATTGTCACCCTGGGAGTCCCGTGTCTCTGAGGCAGCCACAGGGCTGTCAGGCATGTCCTGTTGGCCAAAAAGTCATGGCTGGGAGTGGCCTCTCCGAAGCAAAGTTATTAATCTTAGTTAATGCAAGGGAATTGCACCTCAGTTCAGATACTACCTTCCCTGCCCACTCCCTTCTCAGAGCCTGACCTTTCTGCATATTTTGCGGAACACAGCATGAAGTTCCCACGTGGGCACTGACATTCTCTGACCCTCTGCTGCTCCGCAAAGAGCAGTCGTGCCTTTTATCTTAATTCAGTCTGCCTGTCTTCTCTCTCTGCCTTTTTTTTCCAGGAGTAAATCCTTCCTTCCTCCCATCCATATACCCACCAGCCCATCTTAATCCATCCATCTGTTCTCTTTCCATCCATCCATTCACCCATCCATCCATCTATCCATTTACCCACCAAACCTTCTATCCCAAACTCATCCATCTATCCACCCATCATTCATTCACCCACCCACCAAACCATCCCTCCACCAACCATTTATCAATCCATTCATCCTTCATTTCTCTTGCCTTCCATCCATTCATCCGTCTTCCTATCCATCTGCCCACCCAGCCATCATCTGTCCATCCATCTATCCACCCATATTCATTCACTCACTCACCAAACCATCCATCAATCCATCCATCCTTCATTTCTCTTTCCTTCCATCCATCCATGCTTCCATCTGTCTACCCATCCACCCACCCAACCATCATCCATTCACCCATCTATCCACCCATCCATCCTGGTGCCCAAGAGAGATGCCCATAAATCTAGTTGAATGAGTGAATGATGAGTCTCTCCAAGCAATTTATTTAGTAACCTTATGAGAAAGGGAAAAAGATTCCCCGGGAGCAAGTGGTTTTTGTGGAACACGTCCCTCACCGCTCTCCTCATTCATTCATTTGCCCATTATTCAGCACATGTTTATTGAGTGCCCCCTAAGTGGCAGACATCAACTTGATTCTGGTCCTGGAGATAGACAGTTGAGCAAAAACAGATGCCTGGGCCTTGCCCTCATGAAACTTACAAATCTGAGGGGAGACAGGTGTTAGCCAAGTAGCCACGCTCATGAAGCCATCATTACAAACAGCAATTACAAGCCGTGCCCACACAGTGCCCAGAAAGAAAAGATATCACCCAGAATGTCACAGAGGTTCCGAGCCAGGCCCTGGGGCCAGGGAGTGCTCCTGCGAGATCTGGATGGTCACACAGAGGCCAACGCTAGTCAAGGAAAAGGGCACCTTAGCCAGGTGAGTCAAGAGAGGAATCCAACAAAGAGAATGGGCTGCAAAAGCGGTGAAGAAGCTGCAAGAGCAAGCAGGGAAGTGAGGCTGACTCATGATGAAGAATAGCAGGAAGCTGCTGTCACCCCTGGGGAGGACTGGGAGGAGGATGGAGTTACTAGAGCTGCTGCCGGAATCACAGAGATCTGGCCACTTGCAGAGACACTGCCCAAGCAGAGAGAGAGAGAGAGAGAGAGAGAGAAAGAGAGGGGGAGTGAGAGGAGGGCTTCTCCCTCCCCTGGCCCTCCAGTCTTCCGGTCTCCCGCAAGTGCCTCTCAAGGACTGTCCCTAATGGGAAGTCAGAGGCAAGGAAGCCTGGGAAATGTAGTTTGCAGGGTCAGCCTGCAGAGCAGAAGGGTGAGGAATGGGATATTCCTGGGATAGGCAGGGATTCATCAGGCACAGAGGGAAGGGGTGCAAGTTCCAGGCAACGGAAGCAGCACCTACAAGGACCCTGTGGTGCAATATGCCTGGTGCCTCTTGGGAAGGCCAAGGCACCAGGAGGCTGCAGGGTCCCAAGAAGCCTCAGGGTCTCCTGGAGGCCTGGGCAGGGCCAGCAAACAGGGATCCTGACCTTTAATCTGAGAGCTCTGAACCCTGAGAAGGATTTTAAGCAAGAGGGAGACCACAACCAGACTTGCGCTTTTGAAAAGGCCGTGCTGGCTGCTGGGTGGAGAACAGACGGATGGGGGCCCCCAGAGGGGAAGCAGGTTGGAGGTTGGGGCTGCCCTGCCAAGCCCCTCCCCCAGCTCCCCAGCTTCCAGCCCAGGCCGGGGACCTCCGACTGTCCCCACCCTCTGGCCTCAGACCCCCATGGCAGGAGGGGAACCCTTCTCCTAAGGAGACCCCCACTTTCTTGATCATCTGCTTCCCCCTTTTAGATGGCAGTCCTGGTTCCACCCCCCGATGAGGCCCTGGCTCAGCCCACACCACCCTGCCCACCTCCTTACCCTCTGCTAAGCTCCCCCCAGCGGCCCACACCCTGGGCTGGAGTGCCAGCCACCGCGGCACCTGTCCATGGCTGTTTTCCACTGCTCCAGCAGCTCAGCTTTCAGCTCTGATAAATATTAATGGCCACGCAGGGTCGAGGGGGGCCCCATGGAGAGATAGTCTTTCTGGAAGGCACATCAGGGTGCCCAGTCACAGACGCAACGGGACACCTGGGCCCGACTCCCAGCCTCCTCGCCGGCCCCCACCCCATCCCACTGGGCGCGGAGCCTGGGAGACCCACATTCAGACTTTCTCTGGTTTTCTCTTAAGCCCAGAGCTCGACCTCCCTTGAGCTAAACCTCGGGCTTCCAAGGAAGAAATGGAGTCAGGAAGAAGTTCTTGAATGACTGACTCAGGGCCCCTTGGCCTCATAACCACAAATCACCCTTTTCCAAAGGGGTAAAAGGAGCTTTAGGCTGGGAGTCAGGAAAGTGAGTTCTAGCTGGACTTGGTGTGACTTTGGTCAAGTCGGGGCTGCCCTGGGCCTTGGACTCTCAAATTCAGGGGATGGGCTGGAGTGCATCCAACATCTCAATCCTCTCTAAAAATGCAGGCTTCAGAAGGCAGGCGCTTCCAGAAGGCAGGAGCCAATTCAGGGAGCTGGGTGGGGGGTGCTGGTGGTGGGGAGATGAACCTTCGCACAGCGCCTACTGTGTTCGAGGCCCTTTGGCATTTGATCTCCTGACAAGGAGGCATTGTGGGCATGGTTATTGCGCCACACCCACGTGGAGTAAGGAAATGTGGCTCGCAGGTTCGGCCACTTACCAGGGGCCACACTGATAATGAATGCCAGGGTTGAATTTCCATCTAGATTTTGAAATCTGGAGCAAAGTAGTGCAGTACTCAGTGTGGTGTCTGGAGCCAGAGAGCCTGGGGTTGAAATCCCAGCTCTGTCTGTTAGAGGCTATGTGATCTTGGCCAAATAGTTTAGCCTCTCTGTGCTTCTGTTTCCTCATCTGTAAAGTGCAAATAATGCTTGTGCACCCACCTCATCAGGCACTGAAAGGCTGAAATGGGATGACGTGTGCAGATTTAGCTCAGCTAGCTAAGGGCTCAGGATTGCTGTATTGATGAAGTCTCACTCGAAGACGCATGCGCTTGCCACTGTGTCCGCCTGCTGCTTGTTCGCTTGGACTCTACACAGTATTTGAACCCAGAAGTTCCCCGGGAGAAATGCACATTGAACCCAGGACCAGTGGAGTCAGGACCCAAAATCACAAGCGATCAATCTTGGGGACTGTAGCCACTGTTCCTGGTGAGCACTGTCCTTCAGACAGCTGGAATGTTCTAAATCATTCTAAGACCCAGGCAGAATGGAATTTAAAAATGTATTTCCCCTTTTAGAGTGAGCCATGCCTAAGTATTTCTGGCCTGTGAAAGGAACACAGTTTCAGAGCCAGGGCAGAAAAACCATGTGTGCTTACAAAACCCAACCCAAATCTTGGCCATGAAGACCATTTCCTCCTCAACTTGTACAGCCTTTACTGCAGCTGCTCTGGAAGGCAGGAGGTGCCCTGTAAGAAGCTGCCCAGGGGGTCAGGCTGGTGGGTGGGCAGCTGAGGGGAGGAGTCAGGAAGGGCTGAGTCTGGGAACCATGGAGACTTGGGAATTCCATGGGCCTATGAACGTGATTTAAAACATCTTAGTATGCATTAAAGTCAAACATACACTGACCCCATGGTTAGCCATTTGACTCCTAGGTATTAACTCAACGGAAATGCATTATGTATTTTTGCTTTTAGGGGTTTCTTTGGAGGCAGGTTCTTACTCTGTCACCCAGGCTGGAACACAGTGGCATCATCATAACTCACCGCAGTCTCGAACTCCTGGGATCAAGCAGTCTTCCTGCCTCAGTCTCCCCGGTACCTGGGATTACAGGCATTCGCCACCAGGACCAGCTATTTCTTTCTTTCTTTTTTTTTTTTTTTTTGAGATGGAATCTTGCTCTGTTGCCCAGGCTGGAATGCAGTGGCTGCGATCTCGGCTCACTGCAACCTCTGCCTCCTGGGTTCAAGCAGTTCTCTGCCTCAGCCTCCCAAGTAGCTGGGATTACAGGCACCCGCCACCACACTGGGTTAATTTTTGTATTTTTAGCAGAGACAGGGTTTCACCATCTTGGCCAGGCTGGTCTTGAACTCCTGACCTCGTGATCCATCCACCTCGGCCTCCCAAAGTGCTGGGATTACAGGTGTGAGCCACCATGCCCGGCCTGACCAGTTAATTTTTAAATTTGTCTGCAGAAATGGGGTCTCACTATGTTGCCCAGGCTGGTCTCGAACTCCTGGGCTCAAGCCATCCTCCCGCCTCAACCTCCCAAAGTGCTGAGATTATAGATGTGGCCACCACACCCAGCCTGCATTTTGTGTTTTCAACCAAAGACATGAAATAGAATGTTCAGAAAAACACTAATCATGTAAGTCTCAAATGCAAACTCCCCAAAAGCTCACCAATGGCAGAATGGATGAACAAATGATGGAATATTCATCCACAGACTACTATACAGCAATCAAGAAGAACAAAGTATTGCTTCAGGCAAAAACAGGGAAGAATTTCACAGGTCTAACACAGAGCAAAAAGCCAGAGCCGAAGGGTACATATGATACACTTCCACTTAGCGAAGGTACAAAAACAGCCCGTGTGGACACGGGCTACAGTGTGAAGGTCTGAAAACATGCTCGCTGAAAGAAGCCAGTCACGAAAGACCACGTGTTGTGGCTGGGCGCGGTGGCTCACGCCTGTAATCCCAGCACTTTGGGAGGCCGAGGCAGGTGGATCACGAGGTCAGGAGATCGAGACCATCCTGGCTAATACAGTGAAACCCCGTCTCTACTAAAAATACAAAAAATTAGCCGGGCATGGTGGTGGGCACCTGTAGTCCCAGCTACTTGGGAGGCTGAGGCAGGAGAATGGCGTGGACCCGGGAGGCGGAGCTTGCAGTGAGGCGAGATTGCGCCACTGCACTCCAGCCTGGGCGACAGAGGGAGACTCCATCTCAAAAAAAAAGACCACGTGTTGTATGATCCCATTTATACGAACTGTCCAGAACACGCAAATCCACAGAGACAGAAAGTAGACTAATGATTGCCAGGGACTGGGCGGGGTGGGGGCTGGAGGTGTTGAGGATGAGAACTAAAGGGTATGAGGTTTCTTTTGGGGGTGACGAAAATATTCTAAAATGAATTGTGGTGATGGTTGAAAACTGTAAATATACTAAAAGCCATTGAATTGTACACTTTAAATGGGTGGATTGTGTGGTATTTGAATTATATCTCAATAAAGCTGATAAAAATAAAACATTCTTGGTGTTAGAAGTCAAGATGCCTATAGTCCAGGCTCAAGTCATTACCGTTGCTGGTGGGGGAAGGTCTGGACGCAGGTACACGGGGGCCTTCTGGGAGCCTAGACATGTCTTCTTTCTGGGTGATAGTTACACAGATATGTTCAGTTTGTGAAAATTCAGCTTGCTGTACACGTATGAAGATGCACACTTTTCTGTACAGAGGCAATACTTCACTAAAAGGTTTTTTTTTTTGAGACGGAGTCTTGCTCTGCCGCCCAGGCTGGAGTGCAGTGGCCGGATCTCAGCTCACTGCAAGCTCCGCCTCCCGGGTTTACGCCATTCTCCTGCCTCAGCCTCCCGAGTAGCTGGGACCACAGGCGCCCGCCACCTCGCCCGGCTAAGTTTTTGAAGTTTTTAGTAGAGACGGGGTTTCACCGTGTTGGCCAGGATGGTCTTGATCTCCTGACCTCGTGATCTGCCCGCCTCGGCCTCCCAAAGTGCTGGGATTACAGGTGTGAGCCACTGCCCCAGGCCCACCAAAAGGTTTTTAAAAAATGACACCCTAGTATAGTGTCAGACACACGCCTCAGTCCTACCTCATGTCCCCAACCACGAGTCCAGCAACGACCCACCCGCTGCATAAATCAGAGGCCAGGGAAGGCGAGCTGGCGGCTAGGTTTGGAACATGTTTCGGTGACTCAGAGCAGCAGCTGGAAATAATCTGCTGCTGTTGACTTCACCGCCCTCCCATTAGACAGCTCGGGGGACCTGCCGCGGCCCACTGAGTATTCCGGTGCCAGAGAGCTGGGGAACCTGTCCTGAAGTTGGCAGCCGCTGATGAAGCCACAGGCAGGACTCGAAGGCCTGCAGCGAGGCCTGACCATTAGCCTCCCTGGCAGGACCCCTTGAGGGACAAGGACACCTCTAGCAGGAAGGATCTGGGAAGGCGGCCCAACAGGCCAGGAGCTGAGTACACAGCAGGGCGGATGAGAGCGAGGCACTCTGGCCAGACCGGGTCTCAGTCCAGCTTTAACACTTCCCAGCTCTGACACTGGGGACATGGATTCGCTGTTCCAAGCCTCAGTGTCCTTGTCTGTAAAAGCGTGTAATCGTGCCTACTTTTTAGGCTGTTGTGAGAGCCAAATGGGATAAATATGACTATCAGCCCTGAACACGGCACCCGGCTTCTAGTTAAACATCAGCTATCGTCGTTGCAGGATGCATGCTGGTTAGTACTGAGCACCGACTGCGTGCCGGGTGCCTTCATGGCACTTCTCGGTTGCACACTGGTTAGTATTGAGCGCTGACTGCACGCCGGGTGCCCTCATGGCACTTCTGGGTTGCTCTGGCTTCTGTCTCCCTTGGCTCTACCAAGAAACCTCCATGGCTGGCAAGCTCGGGGACAAACACATACATGGCTGCTGTGAATTTTGTGCTGCAAATCGGGGGCCTGTTGAGAAGCCGGCGGCAAGGGAGTCTTTGAGTCCACTCCAGATTCATGTGAGTGTTTGTCCCATCATCCCCAGGGGCAGGTCAGCTCCAGCGATCATTTATCAAAAGGGTTTTATGAGGCCCTGAAGTTCACGGCAATATCCTTGGATTTCAAGACGGTGAGGGCTGGGCTGGGGGACGATGTCTCCCGGAGCGGGAGACTGGGCTATTCTCTGCTGGATTCTTTTTCAGGCTTAGGGGAGCAAGGCGAGGTTTTAGAGCACCCGATTCTGCTCTGTGAATCTGTAGCCCGTGCTCTGACACTGAATTGTATAATGCAAACCGTGATTGTTTAAAAAGGCACTTTGCAGTTTACAGAATGTTTCTGCCTAGGTTGTCTCAGGCCCCTGAGATAGAAAATGGTCCACCCACTTCCATGCTCAGAAACGCCTGTATTTAAAAAGGCAACGAGGCTGGGCGCGGTGGCTCATGTCTATAATCCCAGCACTTTGGGAGGCCAAGGCGGGTGGATCACTGGAGGTCAGGAGTTCGAGACCAGCCTGGCCAACATGGCGAAACCCCGTCTCTACTAAAAATACAAAAATTAGCCAGGCATGGTGGTGGGTGCCTGTAATCCCAGCTACTTGGGAGGCTGAGGCAGGATAATTGCTTGAATCTGGGAGGCGGAGATTGTGGTGAGCCCAGACTGTGCCACTGCACTCCAGCCTGGGTGACAGTGAGACTCCGTCTCAAAAATAAATAAATAAATAAATAAATAAATAAATAGGCAACAAGATGCTAAGACAGGGTTACAAAACATGCTGTATGTGTTTAATGTTTATATTTAACAAATTAGCACAATAAATGCATACAAAATGCAACAAAATTTCATCAGCTCCAAAGCTGGCAACTTATCCTGATTCCAAGAATGGTGCCCTTGGGGAAATCTCTGCTTCTTGGAGTCTCAGTTTCTCTATCTTTAAAATGGATGTGATGCCTCCATGTACTGCTGTGTCACACGAGTGCACGGAGGTGAACTGGTTCATAAGCCCAAGGCCTCCACAAATCCCAGGGATTTTTCGTTGTTAACAGTTACATTCTTTCCCTCTGAGAAGGAGGATGTATTTTTGCCAGTGGCCTGCCATGTCTGAAGCTGTTTCTGAGGACAGCAGAGAAGGGCCTGCTTCATTCTTAGGTAAAAAGAATTAAAAAAAAAAAAAAAAGAAGAAGAAAAAAAGAAAAAAGAAAAAAGAAAAAATAGGGCAGTCAGATGATAAATTTTGTTTTTCTGGTCCCCAGTGAGCCAGAGGCCAAACACAGCACACGTCGCCTCTGAAAAGAGGAGGATGGACCAGCCTAAGAAGGTAAATGGGCCCTGGGCAGGATGCCAAAGGCGCAGGCACAGTTTAGAGGAAGGAGGAAAAGGGCGAAAGGCCCAGTGAGAAGGGAAGTCGGTTCGCAGGGTTGGGAAAAGCCAGGGGCACATGACAGAGTTTAATCTCGATTGCTGGCACTCATGAGGAATAAAAGATGGCGCAGTCGAAACTGGCCAGGCAGATGGATGATTCTGGAACTTGGAAGGCATAATGAGTGAGGTTTTGGATAGAGTCTAGCGGCGTCCCTGGTTCAAGCACCGATTGGTCCCCAACCGTGTCCACATCCTTGTGAAACCGTGAGGCAGGGCAAGGCAAGCCAGCTCAGGCTCTGCCCCAGTGGGAGAGGCAGGCACAGAGACAGAGATACAAAACAATGTGTGGTTAAACGTTTGGAGGCTGGAAATGAGCTCTCCTGGGCGGGATGAGGGCAGATTCCTGCGGTTTCTGGGCTAAGATGCACCTACAGGTATCTGCAAATCTGAGATGTGCCCAGGTGTTCTACGCTGACGGCCTCCTTGTCTCCTGCAGAATCCAGGTGGGTGTGTTTAACCTGCTCCCAATGCAGGGTCTGCCTATGAGCATCTGTCAATGCTTTTCAAGTCCTACAATTGAAAGATGAAGAGCCAGTGTGTGGTCTGGAGGGAGCCTGGCACCCTCTCTCCAGCTGCAGGGTGGGGTGTAGGGCTAAGAGGGAAGCCAGGAGATGGCTCTGCTGGGGATGGTCAGGCTGTGGCCTCAGCAGCTCTTGGCAGGGATGTTTGGATGGCTTAGTCCTGTTTGAACGTTTTGTCCATTTCCATTAGAAACAGGGACTTCAAGTCTACTTTGGTGCGTGAAGTTCATGCCAATCCACCCTGGCATTTCTTCTCATCTCCTGGCACAGACTTGGCCTGTTTTGTATCCAGACAGGCACGTGTGAGGGCCTGTTTCCTTTGGTGTGAAACTGGGGACACGTGAGGAGAGGGGGCACCAGATTCTAGGCTGTTCCTGTCCTGGCATCGCAGGATTGAAGAGAAAGTGAATCTCACTAGCCAGCAAAGCAGAGGGTTTCAGAGGCATGTGACTGGGGTGCCAGTCCCAATTCCACCATGCTGTGTGACCCTGGGCCTATGACTTCCCTTCCCTACGCCCCAGTCTCCTCACCCTTAAACTTGCGGGTATAGCACAACCTTCCTCATGGGCTTCTGGGAAAGATTTGACGAGTTGGCACCTGCAAAGTATAGCTCCTGGTGTGTGCTTCACACTGAATGGGTGTGCTGTGTGTTTAATGTCTACACATGCTGTGTGTGTTTGTACCACTGTTATTCTGCATCCCAATGCAATGTACTTTACCAGCACTGGCTCAATTCACCCTCCCTGCACACTGTCAAGTTGGCTCTGCTTTACAGAAGGGGAAACTGAGGCTCAGAGAGGTAAACAAGCAAGCCAAAACCCACACAGCTAGTAAATGGCTGTGTGATGTCAGTCTGCTGTGTCAAGCTGTGGCAGCGGCCCTGCCCCCATGTCATCCCCGCAGAGGAGCAGCCATCATCACTGGCCTTCTCCCCTGATCTGTGTTCACCCTGCTTCCTGGTTCCCAAGATGTGTTCCAGGGGACTTTCCTAAGTCACTGGGTCATTGAAGAGAAGAAAAACATCCAGCTGGATACCTCCCACTCCCACTCCTGGCCCACTTGACATGCACACACAGGCACATACACAGAAGCACACAGGTGAACTCATGCATGCACAAATGCACACACGCATGCATACTCACACACATGCTCACACACAGGTTGTACATACATATATAACTATGCACACGTACACACACATATACAATCTATACACACACATATACAATCTAACAAATACAGAATCATGCACGTTCACATACGTCCGCACTCACACCTGCATATGTACGGTGCATACTCAGAATACCTCCTGGAGGATTCCAGCTCAGCCAAGAAAACCGTACCTCTCTGTTTTGGTCTGGTTGGCCCCGTGATCCTTCTCCCTCAGACTGTGTGTGTGACCTCAACACAGTGGCCCTCCCTGCCACCCTGCAGTGCGGACAGGCGGCTGGAGAACCTCTTCAACCGCTGGAAAGAGGAAGGGGCAACACACGTACACAGTCACCTACAGCATGCCAGAGCCCATGCCTGCGCCCAAATCTATTTACTTAACACCCCCATTGTACAGAGCAGAAAACTGAGGGGTCGTGTGCTAAGAAGTCCACCCAAGGCTCACACAGCTGGCAAGGGATGGAACAGGACTGAGACCCAGGTATGTGGGACCAAGGCACCGAGCCAGGCCCCACATCTCCAGTGAGTAAGACAGACCGGGCTCCTGCCCTTGGCAGGGAGCACCCAGGATTCCAGGGGCGGGGTGTTGGGGGCAGACAGGAGCAGTGGACGGAAAAATCAATAAAATCAATGGCAAACTCCTGCGCTGGGGAGCTGGGATGGAGAAGCACGACACAGCACCTGCTCTAGAGAGGAAAGGGAGGCCTCTGAGGATGACACTGTGGCCATGGCCATACAGATGAGCCCAAAACGCATTTGAAGCAGAAGGGACAGCATGTGCCCCAGTCCTAAGGAACCCACATTTAACTCACCCGCTGACCTGCATGTCCCCAGTCAGGCAGTGCCTTACTAGCAACCTCTCAGTCTGTGTGGGACCTAATAGTCCCTCTTGAACTGTGCAAGGATGCAACTCAACAGACACTGCCCTTTAAACTTCTCCGAATCAGCCCTCCTCCACTCTCCAGGTATTAAAAATGCCAGGAGCCAAGAAGCCCCCTGCCCCGCCCCCAACATTCCTTCGGGACAGTTTTGCTGACACAGCATTCCTCTGGGCCAGGGTGAAGGCCCAAAGTCCCAACCAATGATGATTTCCTGTTAACCCTTGGACCGTGAGCCCTGGAATATCCCCCAGGGAATCTGGAGGCCTTCTTCTTGCATTTATTCACAATGCATGGCCCTCTTCCTTGCCAAGAGGAAGCCCGGTTTTATTTACATTTCAGTGTCCCAGAGGGTGGAGGGGACCACCGGGTACCTTTGTCCCCAGGCTGACTTTGGGCTGCTGCTTGCAAATGAGGAAGCTGTAAACGGCCCAGAAATCAGAGACTTGTAGAATTTTGAAGCTGGAAGGGGTGCCATTTCACAGATGGGAAATGAGAGGTCTGGAGATGCCTGGATTGGACCAGGGCCTGAGCCATATCATCCGGGAGGACCCAGGGATCCTGGCCTTGTCCTGCCATGGACCGTCCCCATCAGCAGACCTGCGACGTGGATCAGACGTTTGCCTCGCACGGCTACTCGTCCTGGTGGTCAAGAGTAGGGCCTGGAGCCCGACGTCCTGGGTCTGAATCCCGTTTGGCCCCTTTGGATGAAAACTTAACACTCAATGCGACTTCTTTCCTGTCTGTGAAATGGGGCCGATCACCACAGTTAATCCTAAGCGCCTTGCACCGCAGGTCCTTCTGCTTGTTAAATAAATACAATGTATCTCTACACATGTACAATAAAGACACGGAAACAATCAATCCCCTGCTGCAGCTCCTGTTGAAGAGAATGAAATCAGGACCCAGAGACGTTGAGTCACTGGCCTTGGGACACACAGGACCCTTTCTACCTCTGCTGGTGACCCAGTGACCCCTGTCGGTGGTGGGAAGGGGCAGAGCAGGCCCCAGACTGTCCGCAGGACGATGCATTCACTAACGGGTTCCAGGAGACGGGGACGGCGCCTCTTTCCTCTCTCCCAAATCAGAACGCGGGGGTGAATGGTGTCCCCAACTCAGGCCTGTTCGGGACTGTAAAGGGCTTTCTTGCTTGGTCCCCCCTTTTGAGGGGGTCGGACCACCCCGAACGAACCCGGCAGGGTGCCTGCATCTAGGCTGGGGCTGCCCTTACTGCAGCCCTGGGGTGGGGGCTTCCTCCGCTCCAGGGGCGACCGCCGCGTCCTTACCTGGCTCCTCCCGCGTCCTGCTTGACCTTTACTTAAAGACCAGCTCCAGCCGCTGATGGGTTTCAGCAGGTCCCCCAGGAGACCCCTCAGACGGCTTGAGCCGGGCGCGCTGGAGAGAGCCCCTAATTGGGGCAATGAATCATCGCGCGCGGCTCCGGCTGGACACAAAATAGATAGTGGAGCCGGCCGCTATTGTGCGCAGTTTGGGACGCGGGGGGAGGCCGCGGCGGGCGGGAGGGAGGCAGGCTT
>NC_045450.1:69847701-69910671 GCF_002776525.5 Piliocolobus tephrosceles
CATCTGCGGCGGTGGCATCGGGCGCGGCAAGGAGCTGAAGCTGCAGGTGAAGCAGCCGGCGGCGGGCGCGGGGGCCCCGGCGCAGCCCTTCTTCCCGTTCCTGCAGCAGCAGGAGCCGGCGCCCGGCGCGCGCGAGCTGTCCCCGGCCGACGGCTGTGTGCTGGTGTGCGCCGTGTGCCGCTGCTTCCTGGGCGAGCAGTGGGCCGCCTTCGAGCGCGCCCGCACGCCGGTGGACAAGCGCATGTACTGGCTCAAGCGGCCCCACCAGTGCGACGCGGGCGCGGGCGGCCGCCGTGGCGGCGCCGGGGCCCCCCGCGAGTGGAACGTCGCCTACGCGCTGGGCAGCGCCGGCGGCGACGACGACGAGGACGACGGTGGCGGCCCCCGGCTCCGCGGGGCCGCCGAGGAGACACGAGACTCTGACCTGTCGGAGCTGTCGGACACGGACCCACTTTCCGAGCCCGACCCGCCCGCGCGAGACGCCGCCAGCCCCCACCGGGACGGGGCCCCGGGGCCAGGGCCTCGCGGGGGGCGCGGCCAGGAGTGGAGGCCAGCTCCGGGACCCGCTCCGGGACAGGGCGCAGAGGCCCCAGCGCAGGGGCGCGCGGAGCACGAGGGGCTCCCTGCGAAGGCCCACGCGGATGGGGAGCCTAAGGCCGGGGTTAGGCGCCGGCGGAAGGGGGTTGGGAGGCACTGGGTTCCCGAGGCCCGGGCCAGCGTCCTGAGGGGCATTCAGGATCCTTGGCAAGGTCCTCCTGTCCAAGAGGCTTCTGCAGACGGCCTGAAAGGGCCTCCCTCGGGCAGAGCCTCTAAGCCCCTGGAGAGCAGGCCGCTGAGGGAGACCCTCCGGGGCTTCTGCACATCCGAGGACAGTGACATCAATATCACCAGTGGGGAAGAGGACCACAAGGAGCAGCCTTTCCCAGGCGTCTGCAACCCCCAAGAGAAGGAGAACAGTGGCCGTGTTCCCCGGGCTCTCCCGGACAGCCGGGCGGCACCACCAGAGGGCCTTTGCTGCTACATCTGCGGGTCCCCGCTGTCCCCAGCCTCGCACCACCAGGTCCACGTGCAGAAGCAGGAGAAGCTGGCGCAGGCTCCGTTCTTCCCCTTCCTGTGGCTGCATAGTCCGCCCCCAGGGGCACAGCCCATCAGCGAGGGCGGCAGCACCCTGGTGTGCGCCAGCTGCTTCTCCTCCCTCACGCAGCAGTGGCAGAGCTTCGAGCTGGCCAACGTGCCGGTGCTGCAGCGACTCTATGTGGTGCCCCTGGACAGCCACGCCCCCGGCATGGCCTCCAAGGGCAGGAGGCTCCCGAGAGAAGAGGGCCTGCCCTCCGGGGCCCTGCGAGAGGCCTGCTACCTTTGTGGGGAGGACTGTACCCCAGATGCCCGGGCGGTCCCCTCCAGGATCCTCAATGGCAACGCCAGGAGCGCCATGCATTTCCCCTTCCTCAGCCTCCTTCCCTGCCCGCCCAACGCCCAGGGCCCCAACAAGCGCTGTGAGGTCCGCAGCTGCCCCAAGTGCTTCAGCGTCCTAGAGGATGTCTGGGCCCTGTACAGGGCCTGCCAGAACGAGGAGCTCATCACCTCCGTGCAGGGCTTCCTGGGCAGGTACCACCAGGCCTTCTCCGCCTCCGACCCTGCCCTCTCCGAGCTGCCCGCGTCAGCCCAGGGCGGCCCCGTGTCCATCTGCTACATCTGTGGGACTGAGCTGGGCCCCGGGAAGGAGTTCCAGCTCAACGTGAACCCTGCCAGCCGCTTGGGCGAGAAGGAGCCCTTCTTCCCCTTCCTGACCGTGTACCCGCCTGCCCCTCGTGCCAGGCCTGTGGACTCCACCGGCCTGGTGGCCACCTGTGTGCTCTGCTACCATGACCTGCTGGCCCAGTGGCTGCAGCATGAGGCCCGCAGCACCCACCACGCTGTCAGCGCCTGGTCCCGGCAGTACCAGGTGGAGACGTTCGTGTGCTTCTTTTGCCAGCAGGAGAAGAAACGGTGTCTGGGCCTGAAGTCCGTGCGGGTGGCCCGGCTGCCGCTGTTCCTATACACCCTGCGAGCAAGCCACAGCCTGTTGGTGGATGACGGACAGCAGCTGATCATTGGCGCTTGCGTGGAGTGTGGGACCCTGGTGTGTGCGGGTCAAGGGCTCAACCGCCAGGGACCCATGAGCTGGAGCTCCCCAGTGGCAGCGGCGACGAAGGTAAGCAGCAGTTTTCATCTCAGACGCTTCCTCCAAAATCCATCCAGGGAAGGGAGAGATGTTTTCCTCAGAAAGACTCTGAAGTAGGAGTTTTCACTGGTTCTGTGTGGGGTGTTCCTGGAGAGGTACCCCCTCGAGTCACTGGGCTGGTGCTTGGTGGGTACATTGCCCTGGCTGACCTTGGAGGCATGGGGCAGGGGTCAGAGGAGTGGGGATCAGGAGTGGTCTTAGGGAAGAATGGGGCACTGCTGAGAACAGCAGGCAGGGGCCTGAACTTGGGTGTGTTTGCAGTGGGATCTATCAAACAGAGGAAGTTCGGGGCATGTCTGTCATCCGCCAGATAACATTGGTAATTAGTCCAGCCGTGCAGGTCACAGAGAGGTCTCTGTGCTCACCCGGTTTGAAACACATCAGAGGTGGAAGTTCCTCTCCATTCTAGCTCCTGTGTGGCTTGGCTTTTCCAGAGTTTTCCACCTAAGTTCACACTGTTCCTTTGAGACTGTGCTTGCTTTATGGCTGAGGGAAACAGGGTTCCAGACATGCGGGTGTGGAATTCGAGGGACAGTGGCCTAAACAGACTTTTCCCCCAGCGGGAAGAGAGTCTTTCTTCTCTGCAAGTCAGCTGTGCAGGAGGCAGACGGGAGGCCTGGCGCTCTCCCTGTTTATAAGGCGCCTGCCTTCCCGCTGCCCGCCCGCGAGGAGCCAGACGGGGCTCAGTTAATTTGGGATCCGGCTTTGCAAGGGCCCAAGCAGGAACTGCCCCCAGTGGGTCTGGGGAGGTAGACGTAGGCGTCTGTGAGTGGCAGTCACCAACCTGGCCACTGGGGCATGGATCCTCATTTCTGCCAAAGACAGTCAGTGTGACTTGTTTTAATCAAATGCCTGTAGTGGCAGCTGCTGGCCATGTGTGGGCAGAGGGACGTGTGGATGGGAAAGGTGGCGCTGTCCTGTTCAGAAAGGGTCATCACACCCTTTGAAAGCTTCCTGATCCCGCTTCCCACCTGCATGTGTGGGGCCCGTAGGTGGGATATCTGGGGGACATGTTCACATAGAGTGGCTGCACCCGGGAAGTGGGCTCTGCTGTGATTTGCCCACCTCTCCCCCAGTACGCGGCCCCGGTCTTCATGCTGTACTCAGATCTCCTTTTCTACCGATGGCAGCTTTGGACTTTCAAGCCGTCTTTGTGGCTTTGGTGGGATGGCCTCTCATTGTAACTGGACGAGCACATCGTCTCCTGTCACAGCTGCTGAAGCTCTCCTCTACGGCATGTAGCAATGCAGCCTGTGGGAATCAGAAGAGCTACAGTTCCTGAAAGGGCTGAAACTGGGAGCAGAGACCAAGTTTTGGAGCAAGACTGACCCTAGTTCATTTGTTCCTTACCATGGCACTGCGAGGCCTTCTCATCTCATTTTATGGATGAGTCCACCAAGACTCAGAGGAGTCAGACAACACTCAGTCAGTAGGCATCTGAGGCGGGTTTGGAAAGTCTGCCTTTCTCTTGCTAGCTAAGCACCTGCGAGTTAGTTTCTTATCCTGGTGGAATGTCAGTTTCCTTGGTTGAGAAGTGGAAACATACCGTCTGCTTTGTAGGGACATGGTGAGAGTTCAGTGGATTGGGGGAAATGCAAGGTCCCCCAGAGGGTCAGGTGCTTGACATAGAGTGGGACCCTCATGTCCTCCACGCTGATACATAGGAGCACGTTCTTCCTGGATGTGGGTTGGTTCTGTGTGCGAGGTGCTGACTTGCAGGCTGGGTGCTAGTTTTACACTTGGCAGTGTGTTTCAAGGGGTAGTCAGAACTCTCTGCACGATCTCAAACACAGGGTTTTATGCAGAACATCCAAACTCTGATGCATTTTCTCATGTGGATTCGCTCACGTGTCAGCAGTTGATGGGATGCTGCCCTTCAGCCTTGACTGATAAGAACTCCAGGAAACAAGAAGCCGCTGTTTCCCAGGGAGCTGGGAAGAGGCAGTGGAGAGTAGTCTGGTGTGGACGGGAACGCAGGCTGGTGTCTGCCCAGAAGGAGTGAGCATGGGTTTAGCAAGGTTTCATGTGGCATGGATGTGTGCTCTGTTCCCTAGAACAAGTTAGTACGTTCGCCCCTTACCATGGCCCTTGAGGCCTTCTTATCTCATGTTATAGTTGAGTTAACCAAGACTCGGAGAAGTCAGACAAGACACAGCCAGTGGGTATCTGAGGCCGGTTTTGAACCTGCCTCTGCTCCCTAGGCCCTCTTCCATCAACTGCCTGGAGGAGGTGGAGCTTGAGTCAAGCCTCGGAAAAGAGGTAGGATTTGTTGGAATGAGGCAGGCAAACAGGCCCAGAAGCAGGGGTGACCTGTTCAGCCTCCGTGGGCAGGAGGTGCCTGTTGGGGATGAGAGCAAATAAGGTTGGAGTGAACTCCAGGCCTTGAAATCAGGAGTAGGAGGTTGGATTTGAAGTTGAAGGCTCAGGGGAGCAATAACAATTTCTTGAAAGAAAGTGGAACGGACTGAGAAGAGATCCGCTCAGGGCCCAGCCGTGGCAGCAATCCAGGTGGGTGGCGAGGCCGTTGGGGCAAAGGGGGCAGCTCTGCTGGTCTCAGGCTCCCCTGGACGGAGGGAAAGGAGAAGCCTCAGCTCTCAGCTCCCAGGGAGGCGCGATTGACAGCCGGGAGAATGCCGGAAATGCAGCCTTCTGGCCTTCCGTCCTCCCTCCCCCTCCTTCCCATTCATTCAACAAATATTTATGGAGCGCCGACTCTGAGCCAGGCGCGGTTCCAGATGCTGGGGATCTGGTGGCAAGCACAGAGCCTCCAGTGTCATGGGGGAGGGGGACACACACGAGGAGTGGAGGGAAGGAGCCACTTCCTGCAGAGCTAAGTGCCGAGAAACAGCAGAGCAGATTACACTTAGGACCCAGTGCCAGGGTGGGCGTGGGCAGCGAAGGTGGCGTTCGCAGGAGCTGGGAATGAGAACTGGGGCTCCGGAGCTGGGAATGAGAGCTGGGGTTCCGGGCAGGGGAGAAGTCTGCGAGCCCCCTGGGGAGGGGGAGAGGGTGGAGGGACTGTCCCCAAGCCGGTTTCCTAATGCCAGCCCCCAAGATCTTGATGCTCATGTGCCTCTTCCCATCTGCATTTTGGGGGGCGGTATGAGAATTTAGGTGGGATGAGTAGGGCACTGGAAGTTAGCTGCGGGGAAGCCACTCAGCTGGGGACGTGGCATGTCCCAGAACCATGGTCTGTGCTGCTTCCTGTGACTCCTCAGTTGTTCCCTGTGATGTGCTCATGCATTAGTGAATCAGCTTTAAAACACTACAAAAGGAAACGTGAAAAAAATAAAGAGAAGAAAAGAAGAAAGTAAAGGAGGAAGGTGTCCCCTGCACCTTCTGCTTTGGATAGGGTTTGCACTTCTCCCTCCAGCTGGGCCCTGGGTCCCCAGAGAGCACCACGTTCTGCAGGCACCTGACTCGTGCCTCGTGCTTCACCAGGGCTGTGCCCGAGGTGGCCTGGGGAGGGCTGAAGCCTGCTCTTCTGGGCCGGGCACCCCCGCCCCAAGGACTGACACTTCCCTGCAAGCCTCCCAAGGAAGCTCTGTGAAACCCTGGAAAGACCCTGGGGTTGCCTTAAGACAAGTCTGGCTTGAATCTTCATGCTGCTGGGAGTCAGCTGTGTGATCCTGGGTAAGACTCTTGCCCTGTCTGGGCCTTGGTGGCTGCACCTGAGAACTGGGGATGTTCTTCCCTCTGGGAGGTTTGTCCTGGAGCCCAGTAAGCCGAGCGCCTGGCTCACAGTGGGGGGTGCGGATGCATTGACGCCCCCTTCCCCGCCCCCCACACCCCGTGAAGTGCTGCCGGCGTGACACTGGATTTCTGAGGTTGGAGCCTCTGCCTGCTGCCTTTCTGCTTGGGTGGGGAACGGCTGTCCCTCCCTTCAGAGCCAGAAACAAGACTGGCCAGAATGCTGGGGGTGGCATTTGGGGATGCGATAATGTGGGTGATGCCTTTTTGGAGTGCTTCCCACCCTCCAGGAGGCGTGCACGCTTCACCTGTATTCACATGTACTGAAGCCTCGCTGCAGCCCAGTTTCAGGAGGTGCTACTGTTCCCTTTTCGTAGATGAGGAAATAAGTCCAGAGAGGTTAAGCCACTTGTCCAAGGTCGCTCAGCTAGTAACCCTAGGACCAGCATCGGGCCTAAGAGTCCAGCTCTTGAGTCTGCTCCAGC
This sequence comes from Piliocolobus tephrosceles, assembly GCF_002776525.5. Taxonomy (NCBI): domain Eukaryota; kingdom Metazoa; phylum Chordata; class Mammalia; order Primates; family Cercopithecidae; genus Piliocolobus; species Piliocolobus tephrosceles. The sequence continues at coordinate 69,854,101 of NC_045450.1, forward strand.
ATCTACTTGGTCTTGCCTTTTTGTTTGTTTTGTTTTGAAACAGGGTCTCACTCTGTTGCCCAGGCTGGAGTGCAATGGTACAATATCCGCTCACTGCAGCCTGCACCTCCTGAGCTCAACCAAACCTCCCACCGCAGTCTTCTGAGTAGCTGGGACCATAGGTGTGCACCACCACGCCAAGCTCATTTTTTGATGTTTTGTAAAGACTCTGTTGCCCTGGCTGGTCTTGAACTTCTACGCTCAAGTAATCCTCTCACCTTGGCCTCCCCAAATCCTGCCTTTCTGTCCCCGTGGGTCTCCAGTTGTAGAGGTGACCATGACCTGGAGGTGGGGCAGTGGCTCTTAATTTCCTGTGTGTGCCACCCCTCCTCGCCGCAGCCTCTGGAACATCTCAGGGGCAGGAGTTAGCTTGTGTGGGGCAGAGGCTCTGAGATGCCCCACTTGGCTGCCTTGGCTGCACCCCCGAGTTTCTTTGCTCAGTGAGCAGTGGTGCCCCGTGCCTTGGCCTCCCCAGTGTGGCCCATCTGTTGAGGTCTTAGCCGGCACCTTCCTTCTGTTGCTGGGAGAGCTCCCATCAAAGATGGGTCTGCTGCATGATGGATTGGCTCTCCCTGCAAGCCAGTTGGCGGGCGGGCCGCCCTTCCCACTTCCAGGCCTCTGTCCGGAGAGCATTCTGGTTAATGGCCCATGCAGCTGTTTACCTAACCATATCCCAGCCTCTCACTATGGGGATGCCCTGGCCAGGCCCCCCGAGTGTGGCCTCCGAGCCCAGAACAGGTGTTGTTGCCGCAGCCACCTTTCTTCTCTGCAGGGACATCTGAGGTCTGCGGAGAGCGTCTGTCGTCACCCGCCCATCAGGCCACGTGCACATCTGTTTCCCGTGCTTCCTGGCTATCTGCGCCCACACGGTTCCCTGCTCCTCAGGGGGCCGGCTGCCCCTCCTCCCCAGGCCCAGGCTCTTGGAACACCTGGTCAGGACTGATTGGAAGGGGGGACCTTGTGGAAGGTGCCACAGGAGGCAGCCTGGCTGGGGCTGGCACTGGCACCCTCTCCTTGGCAGCAACTGGAAAGTGGCCAGGCCCTTCTCAGGCTCGGAGGCGTGAGCTTTCCAGATGTGCCCCTCCTAAACCTGGAGGCAGTCGGAGAAAACCAGGGGAAGGAGGAAGTGAAGGCGAAAGGTCTTCAAAACTCGGCCTCTCCTGGAAACAGGAGGGGGAAGGGGTGAGACTGGAGGAGCCAGGGTCTGCAAAGCTTCCTGGTTCCTCCGCTGCTTAGATCTCTCGAGATCTCACCCTTGTGAGGTTAACTCTGCTGGGAGTGTCTTTGGAGGATGTATAGCTTCTGGGCACATTTTCCTGACTGGGGAAGACCCCATGTCCAGAATTCAGGGCCCTTTTCCGCCTCAGGTCCCGGTTCTAGTAGGGACACTGAAGAGAGATGCCATGTCTGTCCTCGGAGAAGAGCATTGCAGGACTTGCCTCCTGTCTTCACATAGCCCCAAGTAGGACACTCTTGGGGTCAGTTGTGGAAGGAGCCCCTCCCCACCCTTCCCACTGGACGACTTTCACCCAGTTTCCCCATCTGTCAAAACGACAAGACTGGTCTGCAAAGGTCACAGGCGATTTGCATTGTCTATGTGGTGTCTCATTCCGCCGTCTCGGGCTGTGTTAAGAAGGGTTCTGAGGCCGTGTCTGGACTCTCTGGGAAAATGTCTTGTGATTTATTGGCAGTCTTTGCTCCGGGACTAGGAACAGGAGCATGACTTCGTCTTGGGGCCTGGTTTCAAATGTAGTATATGATGCCGGGACCCCAAAACGCCGTGGGGTTCTGTCCCTTGGAGGATGACATGTTAGGGTCAGGAAGAATCTCACAGACCATCACTTTCAGACAACACTACACCCTGGCAGTGCTGGGCCAGGGACGAGCTGCAGTCCTACCTCCTGTCCCTGTGCAAGCCTCTACCCTCATCCATGGCTGCCTTGGAGAAGCACACCCATATTCTACCCACTCGCTGAACAATGTGTGTCTGCGCTGGGCCAGGCTTTCCGGGAGCCCCTGGCGCTCTGGGGCACCTGCTGTGACATCAGCCATCCCCTGACCTCAAGGTGCTGGTGGGCAATGAGAGGTGGAGGGACCGGTGAAGAGGTCTAGCCGTGGCTGTGCAGTGCATTAAGTTCTGGGCTGAGGTCAGGCTAGGGTCTGCTGAGAGCCTTTGGCAGGGTGAGAAACAGGTGTGCACAGGGAAGGCTTCCTGGAGGAGGTGACATCTAAGCTGAGTCCTGAAGGATGAAAACGATTCAGCCAAGTCTGAGTAGGGGCCATGTGCTCCTGGCAAAGGAGCAGGTTTAGTTAAGGCCTGGATGTTGGGGGTTGATGTGCTGGAGAACGTTCATTTTGCATGGAGCCGGAAGAGGGGACGAGCATGAGGGGTGGGCAGGAGCAGCATTCCCGGCAGTGTTTGGAATCCCCGGAGGCACACTCGAATCAACGTCAATCAATCTGAATTTGAAAATATCAGCGACAGGGCCCTGCCTGCCTCCTGTTAAATCAGAATCTCTGAGGATTGGTCCCGGGCCCTGGTATTTTAAAGCTTCTAGAAGATTCAAGTACAAAGGTGAGAACTGCTGACAGATGGCATCATGGGCACAGCTAAGGAGTCTGGGATTTATCCTTGAAGGCAGTGGGAAAAGGATGCTATTCCAGGTTTCAGCCTGTCTTTACTGAGTGCCCATGGCACTGCTCTAGACACCAGGACCCAGCAGTGAGCAACCGGGCAGGGTCTTGGGGGCAGTGACGGTAGCCAGCAGAGTGGCTGGAGAGAAGAGTGGCAGGGGCCTTCCACCTGCACAGTGAGGAGGGTTCTGGCCCCTCCCAAGGTGGGACTGAGGGACAGTGAGGTGGGAGGTGCGGGGGGTGGGCAGGGAGGGACGAGTGGCACGCCGTCCATCGTAGTGGCGGGCGGGGGCCCGTCAGCGGGAATAGGGACTGTGGGGCTGCCCTGGAGAAAATTGTGGTTTTTGTTGTTTTCATTGTGATATAATTCACACACTGTGAGTGGAATCATCTAATACGTGACTGACTGCTTTCACACAGCGTCATGTTTTCAGGGTTCATCCATGGTGTTGCGTGGATCAGAGCTTCATCCCGTTTTGCAGCTAAGAGCACTGTTGTACAGATGAACCATGTTCTGTGTTCCCATCATCAGAGCATGGACATGGGCTTGTTTCTACTTTTTGGCTTCTCTGAATCATGCCGCTGTGAACATGCATGGGCAAGTGTTTTGTGTGGATAGATGTCTTCATTTCCCTTGAGTATGCCCCTGGGAGTAAGGTTGCTGGGTGCTAAGGTCACTGGAGGTTTAACCCTTTGAAGACTGCTTTCCCGTTGGGGGTTTTCAGCAGGCAAATGACGTGATAGGGCTTAGGTTTGGAAAAGTCATGTTGTTGACTCCTTGAAACCCTGTTTCATCAACTCTGCCTGCAGTCCATCCTCTTAGTCCTGGTCTCCAGGCGGTGGATTTGTGTTTGAAGATGGTGGTCCTTTTTGTTCTCCCTGGGATGAGGGGAGCTGTACTAATGATTGAGAAAGGGGTTGCATTGGGTCAGGGGGCTTTTGGCTTGCTCCAGCCATAACCCTGGGCATCAGAAGCCCTGAGTCATGGCCCCGACACTCACAGCAGCCTTGGACAAGATGTTCTACCCTGGCTGGGTCTCAGTTTTCCGCTCTGGAAAATGGGGGCAGACGGTAGATGGTAGACTATTAGCTGAGCCCTCGGCTCCTGCACAGCTGACAGTCGCTAACCATCTCGTTTTTCTGCACGTGTTGGCAGCGGGCTGGGGGGCAGAGAAGACCTGGGAGGTTGGGATCTGGCCTGGCTCTGTGAGCCCGTGACTCTCAGGTTCCCTGGCTGGGGTCTGGTTGCCCTGACTGCTGTGTTTTAAGCTCTGCTGCCCGGCCTGTCTGGCGTGAAGCCCTTGATTAAATCGGTTGCTGGGTTGGGCTTCCTGCGAGAGGTGCAGAACCTCGTTGGAGGGGCACAAAGGCCGGGGTTGGTGTTCAGCCCTGCCAAGCCAGGGCCTGGGGCAAGTGCCTGTTGCTGCAGCTCTTTCCAGTTGGCGAGAGTGGGCTGGGGAGAGGAGGCAGCCCAGGGCCCAAGGGTGTCCCCTCAAAGGTTGCCCACCGAGGCCACGCTATCCTGCCCATCATTAGTGACATTTGTTGGCACAGAAAGGATATTTAGGTTCTGGCCCTCCACTCCCAAGCCCTCGGACTCTGATGAGAGCAGCAAGGGCTGAGGGGATGCCAGTGCCAGTGGCAGCAGCAGACGGCATTGATAGCATGTGCCTGGTGCCAGCCACTGTCATAAAAGTTTTGCCTGCGTTGCCCCACGTGACTATCTCACTGTCTTATGAGTGGGCTTACTTGTTTTTACAGATAAGGCAATTGAGGCACAGAGAGGTTAAGTCACTCGTCCAAAGTCACGCAGCTGGGAAGTGCCGGAGCCAGGATCCACACCCAGGCTGCCTGGCTCCAGTGTCTGTACTCTGACCTGTTCACCACACCCCTCCTGAATGGGAAGACAGGCTGGGAGTCAGGAAGGCTCCCTGGAGGAGGGGTCTCTGATGAGTTCTTAGGATTTAACTAAGTAGGGAATGTCGAAAAGCTTCCTCTTCTGGCATTTACGTACCAGTGATGTCACCTTAAAAAGTCCTGATTTTATACTTTAAATGTCTGCTGGGATGCTGCCTGCCGATTTATTATACTGTAGGAACCATTTCAACGTTTTAAAGACATTTTCAGATTGTGTCGTATTTTACATTTAGAAGGAACATGTGTTTCATGATGTTGAGCTTGGAAAGCTTAGAGCACGTGAACGCTGGGCGATGTGTCTGGTGTCAGCCTCTGCAGCTGCCCACAGGGTCCGCTGGCCCCGGGATCCTTATGGGTCTCAGCTGGGCTCCACACTGACACTGGCTAACTTGGTGACTGTGGGCAGGGTGCCGGTTCCCCACCTCCCTGAAGTCTGCCCATTTCTCCTTGGACCACAGAAGGGGCGTGAACGGCCCCATGGGCGGATGGTACCGTTCTCACTTTTCAGATAAGGAGGCCAAGGCTCAGAACCCTAAGAGAGTTTGGGGTGGAGGTGCCAGCCGTCATTGGCAGGGCGGGGAGGCAAGGGAGAGCGGCCAGTCCAACGCCACTGCCTCAGCCTTTTCCCCGCCCTGGAGTTAAGGGGTGCTTCTGGGAGGCGATGCAGCCCCGGTAGGGGCCTGGCTTCTACCCAGCCCCTCCCCCGATTTCGCACAGGAGGAGGCCGCCATGGCCTCTCGCATCAGCTTTCAGAAAGGCTCTCAGTTCTGGAAGGAGAGGGCCAGAGGGCTGACCACTGCTGTGGCGTTTTATTCACCTTTCCAGACCCATCAACCTAGTCTCCCGCTTCGGGTGGGAAGGTTTGCAGGCTGGGAGGCTTGTGTGGGGGAGTGACAGTGACAAGGGCGGCAGCTGGGAAGTGGCATGGGGCCTCCACACTTCCAACCACAACAGGACTGGCCGTAGGGCTGGGAGGGGTCCTGGGGTCCAGACCCAGCAGCAAAGGGAGGCCAGGAGGCACCTGGATGGCAGCGCAGGGTAGGTTGAGGCTTGGACATCCCGAGAGCATGGTGGGGACTTGGAACAGCTGCAGTGCCAGCTCTGTGAATCTGCAGTCCCTTTGAGCTGGCATGTCCTCCAGGCATGCCCTTGCCCTTTGAGAGGCACTGTCTCACAGCTGTACGCTGTTCTTTTGTGCAATTGTACGACTTCCCAGGAGCCTCTGGAGAGGGGAACCGTGGAACATCCAGAAGGTGGCTTCGTGCTCTGCTTCCAGGCTGCGCGGTGTCCCCCGCAAGGCTGTTCGCACCAAGTACGGGGGACGCACAGTGGACAGTGAGGGCTCCTGGTAGCCCTCCTCCACTCCCCCACCCCCTGCTGCCAGGAGTCCGGGTAGTCTGGGCTCCTGTGGGAGAAGGAGGTGCCACTCTGGGAATAATACCAACCGTTCGGCCTCCCACAGAAGCCCGGAACGTACCTGGCGGACCCCGGGGCATGCAGAATGGCCTCTGGTTCAGCCCTGTTGTCTGAGAAACGGGGCAGGCGCCAGAGGATGGGAGGAGGGTCAGGCCTGGCCCTCAGGTGGCCTCACGAGTGAGCCCCGTGGTGAAAGGCAGCAGCCAGAGAAGGTGTCACTCCCCTGGTGGCCTGGTCCCTGCAGGGGAATCGTTGCTTCTCCCATGCCTCAACCGCTTTCTCTTCCAGAAACTGCGTTTTCTTCCTGATTTGTAAGTGTTTGGGGTCCATGCAGGGTCTGGTTTTCTGAGCGCCCAAGGGTGTGACTGCTGGATGCCTCCTCCAAGAGCACTTCCCATGAGTGGGAGAAACCTGGAGCACGCTGGCTGCTCCCCTGTCCCTCGGCAGGTGACAGGGTGAACCGGGCCTTTCTTTAGGGCTTAAGGCCTGGTGCAGTGCAAGTCTTCAGGAAGGCAGGCCAAGCCGACAGGCGTGCTGAGGCCGCCTGTGTGGGAGGGACAGCGGATTGAGAGGGCACGAGATGGGAGTACAGCCCCTCCTCCCCCAGCATCCACAGGGTGGGGTAGTTTTGCCCCCACCACCCCTCTGAACCACACACCCCTGCACACCCACCTCTCTCTCACACGCACCTTACACCTCCTTCTCATGCACTGCACTCACACACTTGTATGCACACACGTTCACATGCAAACCCACCCACACATGTGTATATCACACTCACTGTTGCACATGCAGTCATGTGCATTCATACATACACCACTCACGTGCACTCACATCCTCCCTCACACCTGTGCCCACGCGCTCACATGCCTGTTCTTCCATGCATACCTGTGCCCTCACCCCCTCACCCCCACATTCTCACTCATACACCTGCACAGTCATTTGCATGTACACACATCCGCATGCGCTCACACACACCCTCTGTCATTCATGCACACTTACACATACACGCTCACATTCTTGCCTGGAGGTGAATCTGGCAGGGCCCATGTGCCAGCCTAGCTCTCACCTGTGCCACCACTTCCTCTTGGCCACAGGGGTGTCCGTCTTAAGAAACAACTTGGCACAGACTCTGGAGTCCAGCTGGGCTGCACCAGGGAGGAGGTGGGCACAGTGACTGGGGAGGAAAGGCGGGTGGGGTTGGAGAGGCTGGTGTTCTACAGCCAGGGCACCCAGACCCCTCCCTGCTCTGCCCTCACCCCTGTGGGGTGAAGTTCTCATCTGTGACCCCAGAGGCTCCCTTCTGATTTGGTGATCTGACTGTCCTCCATGTCCTGGGACCATTTGAACTCAGATACATGTTTGCACTTGTCCTTCTCTGCTGTGTGACACTGGGTGAGTCGCCTGGCCTGTCTTAGGCTTGGCTGTAAAGCTGTAAAGCTGGGACAGGAATGATGGCTCACCTACATGGATGCCCCCCTGTGCCTTAGAGATGATTGTCCCCGTTTTACAGATGTGCAGGCTGAGGCTCAGAGAGGTGGAGACACATGCCAAGGTCAGAGCTGGGGAGCAGCACAGCTGGCATGGGATCCCTGTGTGTCTGGCCCAAAGTCTGGCTCTCAAATACCTCCCTGTGCCTTCTTTCTAGAACTTTCTTCACAGAGATGTCATGAGGGTGAGACAAAGCTGTTGACATGTTCTGCACAGACCAAGATCCCAGTACAAACTCGGTAATTGTTCATATTTGTTTATGGGCCTTACTCATCATTCCCCAGTGAGTCTTTAGCCTCCTCTTGAATCCTTCCAGGGATGGAGAACTCACTCCCTCAGAAGCCAGGCCTCATCTGTGATGTGTCAGGAAGGAATGACAGGCTTCTGAGGATCCTCTGCAGCTCTGAGAATTCTGCCTGGGGAGTTCTGGCGAACAGGAAGAGTTTTGGGAGGGGCTTCTGGACCCCATTTGTGACTCAGGCCTGTCTTCCTTTTTGTTGTTTCTGGTTCTGGTTTATTACCTTGTCTCAGAACAAACGCCTGTGGCTCCCAGTGACTCTGCTCGTGGCATCTTCTGATGTCTCTGCTCCCCCTTTCCCTGCATGCCTGGCAAATTCTTGATCTTGTATTTCCTAAAGGAAAAAAGGGGAACCTGCAAAGTCATGTTTTCCCTCAGGATGTGGAGAGAGAAATTTCTAACCTCAATGATGCCTGCTAAATTATACTTGAGAAGGGGGCCAGGCACTGGCATATTTTCTAAGCATTCCCCAGATGCTTCCCTCTTTCCCCCATGAAAACTCCTTTACTTTGCTCTAAAATTCTGCATGGGAGGGATTATTATCGCTACTTTAATATAGGCAATTGAAGCTATGCATGTTCCTCTAAGCACTGCTTTAGCTGCACCCCACACTTTGTGATAAGTCATTTCTCATTCTCATCTCATTTGAAATATTTTTCAATTTCCCCGTGTTTTTTTTAGAAAACATGGATTATTTAGAAGTATGTTGCTTAATTTCCAAACATTGGACTATCTTAATATCTTACAGTTATTGATTTCTAATTTAATTCGGTGAACAGAGAAGGTACTCTGTACAGCTTTAATCCTTTTATATTTAAGCATACTCTCTTGAAGAAGGGACCGCGAGCTCTTGAAAAGGATATGGAAACAGCAGTAGTTGGTTCTCTACATGTTAATTAATTTGAGGAGATTGGTGATTGGTAGTGGTGTTCAAATTGTCTAGGTTATTATTAACTTCTTTTTTTGTCTGTCAGTTGCTGAAAAAAGAGTATTGAGAACTACTCCAGTTTAGATTTATCTTTTTGTCCCTTCAGTTTTGTCCAGTCTTTCGTCGTAGATTTGGCACATTTGTGGCTGTTTTGTCTTTCGCATGAATTGGTGCTGTTTCCACTACGATGCAGCTCCTCCATCTCTGGCAGCATCTTTGTCTTGGCGCCTCTTTTATCTGAATTATTCACATCTGGACACCGAGGTCTCAGGTTCAGAGAGGGAAAGTGACTTGCCCAAGGCCACACAGGTGTCAGCTCCAGGGGCGGAGTGCACCCTTCTCAGCCTAGCTGCACACAAGTTTTCTCTACTTCAACAGTCACTTTGGGGCCATGGGTCTGAGAGATGCTCCTTCCCAGTGATTTTCTGGTGTCATGATTGCCAGGTGGCCAGAGCTGTGTCCCTGCCCGCCCTTGGCAGAGGACCTCCCAGCAGCACTGGAAGTCACCTCCATGCAGAGCCCAGCATCTGGCCTGCAGCCTGCAGGGAGCTGGGCTGAGCACACTTGGAACACCCGCTGGAAACTTCTCACTAAGCTCTAGCTCTGGAGCTCCTGGCGCCGTCTCCCTGTTTGGTGAGATGGTTCTGAGCATATTGGCCAGAGCTTCCCAGGACTCACATGTCATAAGAATTTCTCTGGATGGCAGGAGAAATGTCCCTGTCTCTGGCTCCCCTGGTCTGTGTGGGCTTGTGGGAGCCCAAGCCAAATCCACTTCCTGGTGCTTCACCCTTGCCAGGCTGTGGCCTGAAGCTCCTCGGGGGCTCCGTGCTGGCGGCAGGCCTCCTGCCCGTGATCTGAGCCCTCTCTGGGGCATTCTGGGAAACTCTGGAGGGCCCTGCAGGGGCTGGGAGGGCCACTGTCTAGGAGATGTTTATGGGGGAAATTGACATAGTGAGGGGCGTCTCTGCCATGGGCTATGGATGCAGAGACCTGAGCAGGGTGATGGGTGGGTTCAGTCAGCAGTTTTACGGCTCATACTGTGTGCCAGATGAGAGTAGAGGCAAGCCAGCCTGAGAGACCACGATGGGCCGGGCGGCGGCATCTGACCACAGTCGCCACTGATATTGTTCTGTGTCCCCCTAGGCCTGAGAAGATGCTGCCTTGGGAGACTGACCCTCCACCCATTGTGAGATTTTGTCCTGATTTCACATTTCAGATACATTAACGTGTAAAACAGGCTGGGTACAGTCACTCACGTCTGTAATCCTAGCAGTTTGAGAGGCCAAGATAGGAGAATCGCTTGAGCCCAGGAGCTCGAGACCAGCCTGAACCACATAGTGAGACCCCATATGTACAAATCATTAAAAAATTGTCTGGGCACGGTGGCTCACACCTGTAATCCCAGCAATTTAGGAGGCCGAGGTGGGCAGGTCATGAGGTCAGGAGATCGAGACCATCCTGGCTAACACGGTGAAACCCTGTCTCTACTAAAAATACAAAAATTAGCCGGGTGTGGTGGCGGGCGCCTGCAGTCCCAGCTACTAGAGAGGCTGAGGCAGGACAATGGCTTGAACCTGGGAGGTGGAGGTTGCAGTAAGCTGAGATCGCACCTCTACACTCCAACCTGGGTGACAGAGTGAGATTCTGTCTCAAGAAAAAAAAAAAATTAGCCATGTGTGGTAGTGCATGCCTGGTCCCAGCTAGTCAGGAGGCTGAGGTGGGAGAATGGCCTGAGCTCAGAAGTTTGAGGCTGCAGTAAGCTATGATCATGCCACTGCACTCCAGCCTTGGGTGACAGAGCAAGACCCTATATCAAAACAACAAAAAACAAAAAAATCTAAACAGTCTGGGTCTTCAAATCAGTGAAATGCAGTAAGGATGATGATGATGGTGATGGTGATAAGGAAATAGCAGTGATGGTTGCCATGTATCCATGACAAGACATCATCTCATTGACCCTGTAAACTGGACCCTCTGACGGGTGTACGAGGGTTTCCTCTTTCCCACCAGCCCCTCAGGGTGACTTTGTGGGGCCCGGACGAGGCCAGTCCTGCTGAGCGTGTGCTGGGCCAGCACTGGGGTTGGTGCAGTGACGCAGTCACGCTTGGCGTCTCTGGGGAGTGGTCCTCCTTGAGGTGCCTCTTGCGTCTGTTGCCTCCAGGGCTGGAGCTGACCAATAGGAGCGACCCAGCTGCCTGGCAGGCTCTGTGGTGTCCAGGTGCCCGGAGCTCGGGGCCGAGGAGGCATGATGGGATCCCTTGTGACTCTGGCTGCAACAGCTCCAGGGCCTTAATCAGGCCAGTGGAATGCAGCGTCAGCAGCAGCAGAGCTGGCAGCCCCACAGCTTGGGGGCCTTGGCTGGTGGAAGGGACAGAGCGAGGCTGGGCAGTGCTGGGGGCAGCTTCAGGCTGGGCCAAGGCCCTAGGGAGCACTGGGTCCCTGCTCCCTGGGCTGAGAGCCCTGCTCTGGGGGAAGAGAAAGAAGGAGTTCAAAAACTTGCTTCCCAAATTTTCCCTGTGACCAAGCCCGTTGCTGCTCAGTGTCACCTGGCTCTCCAGCCATCCTTACAAAAGGAGGTGAGGCCAGCGCCAGTACCATCCCTTTCCTGCGACACAGAAACCCAGGCTTTAGGGAAGGTAGTGCTGGTCTGCTCTTGACCGGGAGATGGCATGGTTTGGCTAAGGGTGTTTGGACATCAGGGCTCACCCTCACTTGCTCCTGCCTGGGTGGCCCTCAGCAGGTCACTCTGTTCTCTGGGCCTTGGGCTCCTCACCCACACACAGGGACAGGCTTGGGACTGACTCACAGGACTACGGGACATGAAGCAGGTGAAGCCGCAGCTGGGGGTTCTGCCTGTGGTCCAGACTTGGGAAATGATCGCTGTGGTTAGTAGGGGCAGAGGAAAGACGAGGGGAAGTAGCTGAGGCCCCACTCAAAGGCCCTGGGAATGAAGGGGCCTGTGCCCCTCACCCTCAGGATAACCCTTCCCTTCCCCCACCTGGGCCACCCTGGCCTTGTGGCAGGACCCTTGCTCCCAGGCTCCTGGCACGTCTCCATGGGCCTTGGTACCATCTGCAGGGTGCTGGGCCCTGTTCACAGTGGCTGCCAGGCTGTGGTCACTGTCATCCAAGGGGAGGCAGGTGTGGGATGGAAACCTGCGAGTGGCTGGAGGGTACCTGGGATCCAGGCTCCCTCAACCTGCCATGGGCTCCCAGTGCTCATCTGAGAGATGGAGGGGCATTCAGGCACATGGTCCTTCACGGGGCTGCTGGGCACTGAGCAGCAGTCAGTAGGCACCTGCTGCCTGACCGTCTGTCTGTCTGTGGGCCCTGTTGCCTCATCTGTGTATGGGAATTACAGTAGAGTGTGTGTCACAGGCTGTAGTACATAGTATGTGCTCAATTAACGTTGGCTCTTATTACTTTTGCTATTTATTATTTCCCTTCTGTTCCTCCATTCCCACTGTTCTGGAGAGCTGGCACCTAGACCTCAAAAACACAGGGGCCTAGACCTTTTTAGTCCAGGTGAATCAGGAGGGATACTTTTTAGGTCACGTTATGGGAAAGAGCTAGGGGAGGCTGGGCACAGTGGCTCACATGCGTAATCCCAGCACTTTGAGTGGCCAAGGCAGGAGGATCACTTGAGGCCAGGAGTTCAAGACTAGCCTGGGCAACAAAGCAAGATGCCATCTCTACAAAAAAATTAAAAATTAGCCAGATGTGGTGGCATGCCCTATAGTTCCAGATGGTGGGGAGGCTGAGGCAGGAGGATTACTTGAGTTCAAGGCTGCAGTGAGCTATGATCATATCACCGCACTCCAGCCTGGGTGATAGAGCGGGACCTTATCTCTGTCTTAAAAAAATAAAAAGAGGGGAGTTTACGAAAGATCCATCATTCTCAACACTACCTGTGTTCTCACAGTCACCTTTCTTAACCCTCAAAATTTACTGTAAAATCTGGTGCATATGTGCATTTTCTGGAGAGAGGATCAGTGGCTTTTATCAGACTCACTGTGGGGAACATGTGACTCCCAGAATGTAAACAGCCATTGTTATAGACGCATTTCCCTGCACACACTCTAGTGCTGCCAGAAGCCTTTTCTTCACCATTCCTTGAAGAGCGAAGCTTGTTCCCACCATTAAGTCTTGACATATGCTCTTTCTTTCACATTTCTGCCTATTTCCTGCTCCAGGGAGCCTTCTTTGCTGATTCCTGCCAGCTGAAGTTTCTCTTCCCTCTCCTGACCGACCCAGACACTTGTCTGTATGTAGCATTTTTGACATTTGATTCGTGTTGTCTTCTGATTGACTCACATGTGTAAGCCCTATTTCTCCAACTAGGTAGAAAAAAATAGCTAAAATTTGAATTTTTACCCATTGACCCTCTATTGTTTTTCTTTTGTGCATTGTACACAGTGATTCCTTGCCAGCTGTGGGAGTGGCATTCCTGAAAAGCACTGCACTTGGCAAAATCACAACTGGCAAGATCAAAGTCTCAGTGAAAATGGGAGGTTAGGGAAAAACAATAAAAATGGCATTAAGTATATGTCTTTAAAAACCACAGTAAATAAAAGTTCTAAGAGACATCACTGCCAAAACAAACCAGATTTGTCCACATTTAAAAACCTGTTCCAGTTGGTAGTCTTTTTCTGAATTACCTTCTTAAGTAGATGGGAAACTTGGCCACTGTCTTGATGTACTGACAATGAGAATTCTCCCAGGAGGTTTATTTCTTAAGTCAGTTTTGGTAACTTATTATTTTCAAAGAACTTACTCATTTTGTCTAGGTAGTCAAGTTAATTGATGTAACTTTGTCCTTAATATTTCTTTATTAGCTTTCTAATGCCTGTAGATTCTGTAATGATGTCCTCTCTTTCATTGCTAATATTGGTGCCTTCTCTTTTCTTAACCAGTGTAGGAATTTTATTAATCTCCCAGAAGGTTTATATTTTAGAGATTTACCTCTTTAAAGTTTTTGAACCAGTTTTTTGGGGGGCTTGAGATGTATTATCTTTTGCGCTTGTCGCCTATCTTGCTCTGTTTTTGCAAATCTAGAAGAAATGTGTATGAAAACACCAGGACTGTTCCAAGTTATCTAGGTCTAAGGGCACACTTACTAAGCCTGTTCTTCTCTCTGTGTATTGAGCCAGTGGAGGCTAAAGCAATTTCTCACTATCACGTGCCCCTGTGATGGACATTGGTGAAGTCCAGATGGTGTGTCCTTTGGCTTGAGTGAATTTTATGAAAACTTGGATAAGTAAGAAAGATACTAAACTGAAATATGTTTTAATGCAGAAAAGAGAACTACTTTATCTCAGAATCACAGATCGTAGAGAATTGCTGGCTCTCTTATGTATTAGTGACTGTGTTGTTTGGAGCATATGCATTTAATAATGTTGTGTTTCATTTCTTATACAAAGCATCCACCATTTGAAGTATTTGTGACCTTCTGTGCTTTTGCTACAAAGTATGGTTTATCCATAACCTTGATTGAAATTCCAGTTTCAATTGTCTTGTATTTTTAACAAATCTAAATGTCTGTTTAGAATCACAGGACTGGGTGAAGTTAAGTCTAATACTCTTCACTTTAACAGGACTCCAAGGCCCAGGAAGGGAAAGGGACTTGCCCACCAATATGGAGGACTTGCCTACAACTTAGCCTGTCAGAGGCTGAGGCAGAATGCCAGTGCCCTGGGAATTTCTGCTTCATCAGCCAAGACTGTACCTCTGGCAGTAGATATCCTGGTATTTTTGCATTAGCAATTTGAGGGGCCATGGGAGGTCAGCCCAGCTGCCAAGCCTATGTGGGATTCCTGGCTGAGGGCACAAAGGGCGGGACTCACCAGGGTGGGGCTGATGGTGAGCGGCATCCTGCAGACCCACTGCTCCTTCATCTCCAGGGTGGCCCAAGGTCCCGTCAGAGCCACTGACAGCTGCTTCTGTGTCAGTTCCATTCTTTTAAAAATATATTATATATTTTAGGATTACAGAGTCTTGCTCATGCCTGTAATCCCAGCACTTTGGGAGGTCAAGGCAGGTGGATCACTTTAGGCCATGAGTTCGACACTAGCCTGGCCAACATGGGAAAACCCCGTCTCTACTAAAAATACAAAAAATTAGCTGGGCGTGGTGGTGTGTGCCTGTATTCCCAGCTACTTGCGAGGCTGAGGCAGGAGAATTGCTTGAACTTGGGAAGCAGAGGCTGCAGTGAGCCAAAATTGCACCACTGCACTCCAGCCTAGGCAACAGAGCCCGAATCCATCTAAAAAAAAAAAAATACATATATATACACACACACACACACACATACATATATATATATATACAGCAGTTTTGTTATATAATTTGCCCTTTAAAGTGTACAATTCAATGTTTTTAGTATGTTCACAAAATTGTACAACCATCACCACTGTCTAATCTTAGAAATTCATCCCTAGGCCGGGCACGGTGGCTCAAGCCTGTAATCCCAGCACTTTGGGAGGCCGAGACGGGCGGATCACGAGGTCAGGAGATCGAGACTATCCTGGCTAACATGGTGAAACCCCGTCTCTACTAAAAAACATACAAAAAAATGAGCCGGGCGTGGTGGCGGGTGCCTGTAGTCCCAGCTACTGGGGAGGCTGAGGCAGGAGAATGGCGTAAACCCAGGAGGCGGAGCTTGTAGTGAGCTGGGATCCGGTCACTGCACTCCAGCCTGGGCGACAGAGCCAGACTCCATCCCAAAAAAAAACATTCATCCCTAAAAGAAACCCCATTCTCGGCCGGGCGCGGTGGCTCAAGCCTGTAATCCCAACACTTTGGGAGGCCGAGACAGGCGGATCACGAGGTCAGGAGATCGAGACTCATCCTGGCTAACACCGTGAAACCCCGTCTCTACTAAAAAATACAAAAAAACTAGCCGGGCGAGGTGGCAGGCGCCTGTAGTCCCAGCTACTCGGGAGGCTGAGGCAGGAGAATGGCGTAAACCCGGGAGGCAGAGCTTGCAGTGAGCTGAGATCCAGCCACTGCACTCCAGCCTGGGCGACAGAGCGAGACTCCATCTCAAAAAAAAAAAAAAAGAAACCCCCATTCTCCCCTCTCCCCTGGGTCCTTAGAAACTACAAATCTACTCTCTATATCGATAGATGTGTGTTTTCTGGACATTTCACATAAATGGGACCATACAAAATGTGGTATTTTATGATTGGCTTCTTTGACATAATGTTTTCAACGTCCATGCATGTTGCAGCAAGTATCAGCACTTCATTCCTTTTTCTGGCTGAATACCATTCCATCGTATAGATGGACCACGTTTTGTTTATCCACTCATCAGTGGACGGATATTTGAGTTGTTTCTATCCTTTGGCGGTTGTGAATAAAGCTGCTACAAGCATTCAGGTATAGGTTTTTGTGTGGACATATGTTTTTGTTTCTCTTGGGTATATACTTAGAATTGCTGGGTAGCACTATAACTTTATTTTAAAATGTATTTTATGTTTGAGATGAGTTCTTGCTCTGTCACCCAGGCTGGAGTGCAATGGCACGCTCACAGCTCACTGCAGCCTTGACTTCCCAGGCTCAAGTGATTCTCCCACCTCAGCCTCCTGAGGAGCTGGGACTAGAGGCATGCACCACCATATCTGGCTAATTTTATATTTTTTTAGAGGCACGAGTCTCATTATGTTGCCCAGGATGGTCTCAAACTGCTGGGCTTAAGCAATCCTGCATCAGCCTCCCAAAGTGCTGAGATTACAAGTGTGAGCCACTATGCCTGGTCCATATCCTAACTATGATTAACCTTTTGAGGAACTACCAGATTATTTTCCAGATGTTTTCCAAAGAGGCTGCAACATTTCACATTCCTACTAGCAATGTATGAGGATGCTTCTGTATGATTTGCTTTTAAATGAGGGGCAAAGCAGGTGGGTAGGTAATGTTTATTTACATAACACTGTACATTCAGTGCCTGAGAAAGTCGTTTTCTATCCTTGACCCTTCATATTAAAAGATTATTTTAATACTTTTTTTTTTTTCATTTTAAAGGTGATAAATCCCAGCTCCTACACTTATTGTGTGATCACGGGCAAGCAGCTTAACTTCTGTGTGCCTCAGTTTCTCCATCTGGAAAACACTTGTGATTGTATCCACCTCAAAGAGGGGATTAAGTTAGTTAACCCATATGGAGCATTTAGCCTAGTCTCTGGCAGTCAGTAAGCCCCATGTAGTGTTAGCACAATTTTTTTTTTTTTTGAGAGAGAGTCTGTCACCCAGGCTGGAGTGCAGTGGTATGAGCTCGACACGCTGCAACCTCTGCCTCCCAGGTTCAAGTGATTCTCTCTGCCTCAACCTCCCGAGTAGCTGAGATTACAGGTGCGTGCCACCACGCCTGGCTAATTTTTGTATTTTGGGAAGAGATGGTGTTTCACTGTGTTGGCTGGTCTCAAACTCCTGACCCCAAGTGACCTGCCCGCCTCGACCTCTCCACGTGCTGGAATTATAGGCGGGAGCCACTGTGCCTGGCCATGTTAGCTTTCATTTTTATGATCATTCCGTGATTGCCGTAGGGATTTTGGAAAGTTCAGAGAGGAATGAAGGAGCCGTGCTCCCGAGCAGCCTCTCAGCTCAGAGGCAGCCACAGCTGATCTTTCCTGTTCCCTCTCGGTGTGTTCAGTGCACACTTCCTATCCAGTTGAGATGGAACTTTCCATGCAGCTGTGCCTCTTCTGTTCACTTCACGCCCCGGCTTGAACATCCCCCAGTGTTGCAGCAAACAGTCCTCGTGCCTGTGATGGGCTAGCGAGTAGAGGCCGGAACTTACCCCTCAACCGAGAGTCAACACCCCGGGTGAGAAGGGCCACGTGTGCTGATGCCAAACGTATGGGAGGCGATACTTGCAAGGCTTCTGGCTAGAAGATTTCCCTGACACCATGACCGATAGACTTGGGTGGTGCGAGGGTCCGGGGACCTGAAGGACTTAGGCCATTAGCAGGGCCTCCAGGGTGGGCAGGCATGGGTGGGCGCATGCAGAGGGGCAGGGCACCAAGGAGGACAAGGGCAGCAGTTTTGAATCTTTTTCCGAAGTCGAAGCTATTCATGTTGAAAATGTAGACAGCAGAGATGAGAAGGAGGTAATGAAGATGAACTAAGTCCGCCATCCAGAGCTTCCAGCCCTTTTTTGCTCATGTACATTCTGCTGCACTCAGACACATGCACAGCACACACGTAGGCAGTACTGTGGGTGGGACCATGCTGTACATTGTATGTTTTGGTCTTTTTCACCCAGGACATCGTGTCTTTTAGAGGGGTTAGGACTGTCCACTGTAAAGCAAGATGCTGGGGTTCAAATCTGGGCTCTACCTAGCTGTGTGTTCTTGGGTCCGTTACTTAACCTCTCTGTGCTGTAATTTCCCCATCTGTAAAGGTTAATAGCCATATGTCTATTGTAAGGTTGTTTCAAAGGTTAAACGAGTTAGGACGTGTTAGAGCAATGTGCCAAGCCTTGTTATAGGGGCTCATGTGGCTCAGCATTCTTCTAGAACAGTTTCATTCGCTACATACGGCTGTCTGTTGCTGGGCGCCCAGGTTGTTTGCAGCTTCACAGGTGTGAGTGGCTCTGCAGGAGCCTCCGTGGACCTCATCTGCGCCTCTTCTGCCACCATCCTGAGCCTGTCCCCCGCACCCTTTGGTTCTTATTGAGTGACCTTGCAGGTTCCGGGACCTAAGCTCGTCAGACGCGGTGGGGAGCCCGGAGGCCTCCTGGCCTCCTCGCCAGCTCCAGCAAATGGCAGAGGGGGTGAGATCAGCAGGGGGATATTCTCTTTGGCAGCCTCTGGGTGGCTTCCCTGGGCCAGCTGTTGGAAGGGACTAGGGCAGAAGGAGAGAAGGCGTGGGGGTCGAGGCAGCATCTGGGCCTCAGCTGGAAGCTGCTCCGCCCTTTTGGGAAGAAGGTGGGATTTGTGTAAATGCTGTTGCGAACAAGGGTGACCCCTGTTCTTGGTTTGCTGGCTGTGTGCCTGCCGCCCCACCTGGCCTCTGGCCGACTAGGGCAGGAGGGCTGTTGGAGGGGGCTAGGAGCCTGCTAGAAGTTTCCTCCCCAGGCATGTGGCACATCTTGGTAAGGCCTCTAATGCTTGGGAGACCACAGGGAGCCCTCTGGTTGCAGCGTACCCAGCCATCGGACTTCAAAACGTGTTTCCTTTTCTGGACTATTAAGACTTCATCAAAAGAATAAGACAAAAGATTGAACACCGAGTTCACATTCCTTCCATTTCTCCATTCATTCAGTTCTTCAGTGTCTGTTTATTGGACACTCGCAATGTGGATAGGCATTGGAAGGGGGTGATAGACACACCATCCTGTTGAATAGCTGCCATATCTCCATGAGTATTCCTGCTATGTTTCTAAATTTATTGTTATTTTTATTGTTTTATATTGCTCAGTCACCCGAGTTGGAGTACAGTGGCCTGATCATAGCTCACTGCAGCTTCGAACTCCTGGGCTCATCTGCTTCTCTTTTATTTTTTTGTTTTTTGAGATGGTCTCACTCTGTCGCCCAGGCTGGAGTGCAATGGTGCGATCTCGGCTCACTGCAACCTCCACCTCCTGGGTTCAAGCGATTCTCCTGCCTCAGCCTCCCGAGTAGCTGGGATTACAGGCACCCAGCATCATGCCTGCCTAATTTTTGTATTTTTAGCAGAGATGGGGTTTCGCCATGTTGGCCAGACTGGTCTTGAACTCATGGCCTCAGTGATCCACCCGCCTCGGCCTCCCAGAGTGCTGGGATTACAGGTATGAGCCGCCGCATCCAGCCAGTTTTTAAAAGCATTTTATTCTGAGATAATTGTAGATTGACATGCGGTTGTGAGAAATAATGAAGAGCCAGTGTATCCTTCACTGAATGTTTCCCAGTGGGAGCCTTTTGGGTAACTGGTACAATGCCGCAGTCAGGGCGTTGCCGTCGACACAATCCATGGATCTTATTCCTACTTCTCCAGTTGTACATGCACTTGTGTTTGTGTGTGTGTACATCTGTGTGTAGCCTGCTTCATTTTTCAAAAAGGAAATGAGGCTCTGGGAGGTAAAGGCCTCACCCAGGCTCGTGCGGCTGGTATGTAGCAGAGCTCTACTCTGACTCGACGACGCAGCAGGGCTGACTCCACGCCCCTGAATCCCTTCAGGAGAATGGTCACCTTCTCTCTTTGCTACTGTTCCTGGACTCTGTGTCCACGCGCCCTTGTGGTCTGAGACCCCTGGATAGACTAGAACCCAAAAATACTAGGCCTGGGATGCTGGTTCTTTCCTTTCATAGATGAGGAGACCGTGGCTTAGGGAGGCCAGTGGGTTTGCCTAACGTCACCCAGTGGGTCAGAGGCTGGTCTGGGACTATTTCTTCTTCTAGATCTGCACAAGGCAGTAACCACAGTGAGCTTCTTTTTTTATTTTTTTATTTTTTGAGACGGAGTCTCGCTCTGTCACCCAGGCTGGCTCACTACAAGCTCCGCCTCCTGGGTTCACGCCATTCTCCTGCCTCAGCCTCCCAAGTAACTGGGACTACAGGCGCCCGCCACCACACCCGGCTAATTTTTTTGTATTTTTAGTAGAGATGGGGTTTCACCATGTTAGCCAGGATGGTCTCGATCTCCTGACCTCGTGATCCGCTCACCTCAGCCTCCCAAAGTGCTGGGATTACAGGCGTGAGCCACCGTGCCAGCCACAATGAGCTTCTTTTTCTAAGAGGTAAAAACAGGTTGATTGCAAACACCAGGCTCAAGATTCAGATTGGTTACCAGGGAGACAGGGGCCATATTCAGATTGGTTACCAGGGAGACAGGGGCCATATTCAGATTGGTTACCAGGGAGACGGGCCATTCTGGAAGGTTTTTGAGCAGGAGATGACTATGGAAGTGTGGAAGGTGACCTGGACCCTTAGCAGGACGCCATGTGTGTGCCAAGGAACACTAATGACTTGAGTGTTGGGATTTTTTGCTCCCTTACTCAAATGCATTTGGGAAACAGTAGATTAAAGACAGTTAACCAGGGGCTTTGGTTGAGGACTTATCAGTGCCTTTAATGCACTGATGTCTACTGTGATGGACTTCTGTTCTGTGCAGTGTGTTTCAGGAAATGGCTGAAAAGATCTCTCCAGGGTGAGAATCTGAGTTTCTGCTGCCAAGCCTGGGGTGGACAAAAGTGTCTAGAGAGCAGGATCCAAGGTGCCTAGGTCTGTGTATTTTTTTTTAAGAGGAGGCTAAAAGTGAGTGGCTACAAATGGCTAAAAGTGAGTGTTCGGGGCAGCCATAGCTCAGGCAGGGCCAGTCATGAGGCCAGTAGCTTTCAGATCATCATAAAGACTTGTTCCCAGTACAGGAATCACTCAGGAGATTTGTGAGGTGGGAAAAGTGAGAAACAGACCTGTCCACACTCCACCATCCAATCACAAGCATGTGCCTCTGGCTACGTGTGAGGGGAGAGGAGGAACAGGCTTAGGTAAAGTCAGCTGTCTTATGGTTGGTGGAATTTTAGGTGCTTTAATATTTTTAATATAAGATTTTAAAAACCCACAGAGGAGCTTGAGCTGCATTCGCTGGGGCGGTAAGAAGCCACTGTGTATTTGGAGCTTGGGTGAACGATGCTGTAACAAAACATCTTACAAGAAGGATTTTTCTGAGTGGCACTGGGCAGGCGAGTTGGAAGAAGGAGGGGAGGAAATGAGCAGGAACCACTTTGGAAGCAGGAGCCGTAACCCTGGCCAGGACAGGGGTGGCAGCTGTCAAAGGAGAGCTGGAAGCAGCCTCGCAGCTTCCCATGTTCCTGAGGCCCGGAGAGGTTAAGTCACCTTTCCCAAGTCACGCAGGGGATGGGCTTGGATGCAGCTCTCTGGATTTAGAGTCTTGGAGGATTGCTCTGTGCACATTTGTCAAATCCACCTTCTTCTGCCCTATATTTCTGACACCATTTGGGTCCCCCCAGCTAATCCCCTATCGAGGTAAATATTCCAGGGGGTACATATGCACCAATGAGGATGACCACTGCAGTGTCGTCTGTGGTCGTCAAAATTAACCCCATGAACTTAACCTCGAAGAATACTCGTGATGCCCTAGGGCACAGCACTGCTGAGAATATCCCGGAAAGGTTAGAAAGAATGAGAGCCTCTGTGTTTCAAAAGTCAGCAGCCTAATTCCATTTACACAAAGTTAAAAAATAAAACAAATCAAAGCCAGCAGCTCCGATTCCCATCACTTCTGACCTGCAGCCCCTGGTGTGTTACCTTTGGGGCCAGATATGTCTCAGAAGTCAGGATTTTTCAGAACCTCAGACAGATGCTTTAGTACCGATGCTGTGTTTGACACGACACCCCAGCGGAGTCGGGGGCAGCACCCGATAACCAAACACGGTCATGTTTCTGCTGCAAAACATGTGAGTATCCACGCCCAGTGGGGAAAAACTAGGGCTCTAAATAGCCTCAGGGCAAGGCAGTTTTTGCTGCCAAATGAATTAAGAAAAACATGGTTTTCAGAACTTTTGGACTTGGGGGTTGTGGGTAGAGGTTTGGGGCCGGTGTTGTCATTGTCTCGACCTGAGTGAGGTCCCGAAATGTCGAGTAATGTGCATGGTTTGATCTCAGTTTAGGTGACCAGGGAGAGAAGGCCCCTCTTTCCTCTGGAACTTTGTTCCAAGTTCCGACTTGTTCACAAGTTTTGTGGAGAACTCGGAGGGGACCTGCATCGGACTGTCGGCCCCTGGGGGATGGGAGAGGAGAGAGCGGGGAAGGGATTGGCGTCAAGTTGGTGTGTGCACGCCTGCATCTTGGCTTGTCACAGTGAGTGTGTGTGACTTTTTAAATTTGAGGGAGAGGGGGAAAAAATGGCCTCTCAGTGTGGCTGGTGCTGACGGAGTCTCTGGTGCCCAGGGCGAGTTTGGAGAGTTTTCTGGATTCCATCCGAGGCCTTTGGTAAGCATTGTTTCTCGATGGGTGGAACACAGACGTGCTCTTTTCCTGGTTGCTGGCAGCCAGACCTGCCCGGACCTTGAGCAGCTCCATAAATTAATCCAGCTACATGCTATCCTTCTTTGCCAAGGCTCCCTGTGCTGGGAGGGAGTCCCATTAGGCCCTGTGTTTAGACCGCGTGTTTAGACGGGGTGGGGGGGCCTGCTGGAATTTGCATTCCCTCATTCAGAAGCTAAATGGATCTTTTATTAAGATCAGCAGAATCCATTTTTAACTGAATTTGAAGGTCACCCTGTGCTTGGGTTTCTCCCCTGTGAATATGTGTCCAGGACACTTGGAGAAGCTTGTACTGCGTCAGAGGATGAGCACTGGCCAGGGAGTCTGGAGACCCCGGTATGGGACCTGCTGCTCGTGTGGTGAGCTCAGGTCAGCCACGCAACTTCTGCGTTTCCTGTGGGGTCGGACGAGGGGTTGCGTGTGATTGATTTATCGATCGGCCATTTATTGAGCACCTCCTGCATGCCAGGCACAGAGAACAAGACCTGGCGCCTCGGAGCTCAGAGCCTGGCAGGGAAGCCAGACACATGGGCGGGCGGTTCAGAACAGTGGACCCAGAGCCACTTGGGGATCCACACTTTAAGGGGGACCCCAGTGAGCCCTCCTCCATCCACTTGGGGAGGGGCGGGAAAGGAGTCTTCACAATGCCTGGGAAAGGGAGAGAGAAGGCTCACTAGCCACAGAGAGAAAAACAGGCAGTTAATTTTAAAGGACTCCAGCCCTTTCTTTTCCTCAGGGGGAGTTGGGTTTTCTTACATACAACTGAGTTTTTGCTTACACAGTCTTAAATTTCTTTTAATTCCTGTTCCATCATGACACCCGGGGTGTCACTTCTAGCTTTAAAATCCCAAATCTTTTATCTCCGCCTGGGGCCTAAAACCCAAATAATTCAGGTCTTCCACTTGGTTCCAGAAGGTGGGTCCCGGGGACCGCATTTCCCTCGTCACCGGCAGTCACAAGAGCGCTGGCCTCTCTGCACACTAAAGTCAATCCCTCCCTATGCTAGGAAGCTTGGCAGCTCCCTCCGGGATCAAGGCCTTCCCTGGTCTTGGTGTCCCCACTCTGTGTCCCCTTAGAGCAAGCACCTTTATCCGCCTGCTCCGTCTCCTCATTGGCCAAGGGCTCTTGAGGGGCAGTCCCCACCTGCACGTTGTTAGAGCTGAGAATCCGAGGCCTGCAGCTGAGAGGGTTTGTCCCAGTAGTGCTGCCAGCCCAGCGTCCCCACGGGGCTACTGGAGCACAAATCAGTGAGGTTCTTGTGAGGTGTGTTTTCTTTCCATCTTGGATGTGTGGTGAGCATGCAGGGCAGTTTCTAGATACAGTCAGTGACAAACCAGATGCCAAGGAGCCAACAATTCCTGCCTCGTACCGAGAGCACCCCTTGGTTGGACGAGTCCTGCTTCAGCAGAGGGTGGCCAGGACATGCAGCTGTGGCCCTCAGCATCCTCACACCTCGGGCTGGGATTCGGCCTCTATGTGGGCGGCAGAAGCGAAGGAAGGTCAGAAGCCCTGGCCGTCACCGGGATGGCTGGGAGCTGCAGTGACCCCGAGGGACACCTGTCTGGACCCAGAGGGTGACTGTAGCTCCCAACCATGGGGACCAGGGCTCAGAAGGAGTGGAGCCATGTGTTTCTGACTATCGAAGGCGGAGAGGAAAGGGTCCTCTCTGTGGACGAGGTCAACAGGGGATGAGAGATGCTGGCAAAGTGCATTGAGGCATTTCCTCGGAACATGTTTTCTAGGCCCCAGCTGGGGGCCAGGCCTGTCCTGGGACAGGCTGGGGTGGCATAGCTGCGGACAACACAGACCAGAGTCCCCGGCTGCCAGGAGCTGACCTTGCAGTGGGAAAGACAGGCCATAAAGCAGTGGATGAGCGGAACCAGGATGCGTCCAATGGTGATGTGCTGGGAGGGTTGGGATGGAGGTGGCCTGAGCTCTGCTGGCCAGTGTCTGGGGCTGGGGAAGGCTGCCGTCTTCCTGGACAGTGCCCGCTCAGCACTGGATGCTGCAGTTCTTTCTGCTGAGACTACGATGCCCCCGTTTGATTCCTCCCTACACTGCAGAGACCCCCCACCCTGACCCTTCAGCCCCTTGCTCCTTGCCAGACCTCCCTTGTTTTGAGAAAATATGGGCTGGAGTGTGGGGTTCCTTCTTTTTTATTTCGAGACAGGGTCTCACTTAGTCGCCCAGGCTGGAGTGCGGTGGTGTGATCATGACTCACTGCAGCCTCGACTTCCTGGGCTCAAGCGATCCTCCCACCTCAGCCTCTAGAGTAGCTGGGACTACAGGCATACACCACCACGCCCGGCTGTTTTTTTTTTTTTGGAGAGAGAGTCTCTCTCTGTTGCCCAGGCTGGAGTGCAGTGGTGTGATCTCAGCTCACCACAACCTCTGTCTTCCTGGTTCAAGTGATTCTGCTGCTTCAGCCTCCTGAGTAGCTGGGATCACAGGCATGCGCCACCATGCCCAGCTAATTTTTTTAAAATATATTTTTAGTAGAGACAGGGTTTCAGCATGTTGGCCAGACTGGTCTCGACCTCCTGACCTCAGATGATCCACCTGCCTCAGCTTCTCAAAAGTGCTGGGATTACAGGCATGAGCCGCCGTGCCCAGCCTGTATATTTTGTAGAGACGGGGTTTCATTAGGTTGTCCAGGCTGGCTTCAAACTCCTGGACTCAAGCAGTCCTCCCGCCTCAGCCTCCCAAAGTGTGGAGATTACAGGCGAGAGCCACGGCACCCGGCAGTGGGTTTTCTTCTGTCCACTGGTGGGACTCACGCGGAGCCGAGTCTTCTGACCAGAAGACTTGAAGGAGGGCGATGTGTTTATTTTAAAATGTAAACACCCTCTCCAAGAATACAAACTGGAGTGTCCGGCTGTGTTTATTTTATCAGAGGCGCATTGGCTTAGCTGTGAAAAGAGACACGTTTTTTCTTCAAGAAGCCCCCTCCGCTGATTTCTGGGTAATGCGCGGTTTCTTCTCCTGTCAAAAGCGCTGCGGGCCAGAACACTGAGTTTGCATTTCTTCCCTTTTTTTCTCTCTAAAGTCTAAGTTTGGGAGCTCAGGATCCAAAAAGGATGACACTATGACATTCCATTTGGAAGGTGCGCTTTGCCCACTCAGCCACACACGGCAGGGAACAGTTTTGAGTAGGCGTGTGATGTGGCCAGCAGACCCCTGTGCGGAGACCAAGGTGGCTTCCGGAGGCTGGTGGCTGGGAGAGCAGGGAGGAGGCTACTGCAGTGGTCCGAGCACCAGTGATGGGACAGCGTGGATGGCCACTGTGGGATGCACAGGACAAGGGGGACACATGAGACTCCTAGGCCAGAAGATGCGGCCACCAGCCCCTGCCTGATTTTGCCCTCTTCTCTTTTTTGCCATAAATAAAAATAGCTGTGGGCTGTCACCCTGCCTTTTGCCTTCGTCTCCTCTGTCATCCCTCCCTCTTCGGGCTGAAGATAAATCTGCCTTTTCCTTCACAAGCTCGCTGACACCTTGTCACTCTTTCCTCCCACCTTCAAATATGCTCGGATCCCATTTTTATCACATAACACACAGGTTTGTCCTTGGGACCCAGTTTTATATCTTTCTACCAGGGGGTCTTGAGTTTCCTCAGGACAGGGACCTCAGAGAACCCTTGGACATTTTTCCTATCTCCTATGTCAGGCGGGCTGTGCCAGCCTCACCTTTATTGAGTAATCACAGGGAGAATAATGAATGTTTGTGGAGCATTTTCCTGAGGGCTTGGGTCTCGGTGGCTGCCGGGACCCTCCAGTTCCTTGAAGAAAGGAGGAAACTTTGCTCAGAGAGGTCACGTGGGTCCCCCTGCGTCACACAGCTGTTACGCAGTGGAGGCAGAGCCTGAACCCAGGGCCCTGTTCTCTAAATCCTGACCTGTCTGCCCTGGGCAGGTGTTTCCAGGTGTGGGCTGAGCTCTTACACCGGATGACGTGTTTCAAGGGGCCCTGCTGACGCTGCATTCACTGACAATCACCCCAAGAGGACGTTGCACTCTTTCGTCCCACATTCACTGTTACTGCAAGGGGACATCTCAAGGGCCAGTAGGTCATGCAAACCTCAACAGTTTTTATTGTGCTAAGATGATGGGAAATTGACCACTTCGGCTATTTTTACATGTACAGTTCAGTGGCCTTGAATACGTTTGCAGTGCTGTGCAGCCACCCCCACCATCCATCCCCAGAACTTTGTCTTCTCACACTGAACTTCTGTCCCCAGTAAACACGAACTCTGCTTCCTGCAGCCCTGGCTGCTCTCTGCTTTCTGTCTCCATGAGTCTGACCAGGCTCGGGACGAACCGACCCTGGTGACGGGCTGCAAGCCTGGAGCAGGGCAGTGTCCAGAACAGAACGAAGCGGTACTGGTTTTGTTTTCGTTGTGTGAATCTGTAACCCCTTATCTGAAAACCCTTGGGACTAGAAGTGTTTCTTTTTTTGGAGACAGGGTCTCGCTGTGTCGCCGAGGCGGGAGTGCAGTGGCGCTATCGTAGCTCACTGCAGCCTCAGCCTCCCTGGTTTTAGTGATCCTCCTACCTTAGCCTCCTGAGGAGCTGAGGCCACAGGCATGCGCCACCACACCCAGCTATTTTGTTTTTGTTTTAGAGACAGGGCCGCCCTGTGTCGCGCAGGCAGGGTTTGAACTCTTAGGCTCCCGTGATCCTTGCAACTCATGTTCCCCGTTGTATTTTTTGTTTTGGTTTTTTGACTTCAGGAAGTGAACGAGAGGCGGGGCGCAGTGGCTCACTCCTGTAATCCCAGCACTTTGGGAAGCCGAGACAGGTGGATTGCTTGAGGTCAGGAGTTTGAGACCAGCCTGACCAATGTGGTGAAATCCCATCTGTACTACAAAAATTAGCTGGGTCCGGGGGTGAGCGCCTGTAGTCCCAGCTACTCGGGAGGCTAAGGCAGGAGAGTTGCTTGAACCCAGGAGGCAGAGGTTGCAGTAAGCTGAGATCACGCCACTGCACTCCAGCCTGAGCAAAAGAGGGAGACTCTGTCTCAAAAAACAAAACAAAAACCAGTGACCATGGCTGGGCCATTGACCACTGATTCAAGCCCTGGCTGGGCCCTGGCCTTGATCCACAGTTCCAGGCTTCGCTTTTCTCTACATGTTGGAGATGTGAGAGAAAGCCGCTTAGCCTTTTGTCTGTCAGCATGCAGTCTGCTGGCCAAATGATTTGCCACAAACTTAGGGATTTTTTTTTTTTTTTTAGTTTTTCAGGGCCTCTTGGATTTCAGAATTGTGGACGAGGAAGCCAGGGCTTGCAGTGTAATCCGGGGGTATAATTTAGTTACCATCTGTGGATGGTGAGATAGAGAGAGATACATTTTAATGTTTAAAGAGTTTTGAAAAGTGAGTTGGTGACAAGGAAAACTTCAGGTGAGTGCACGTCCTGGAGGGTGGTGGCGGGCCTTAGCCGAGCCGGCGGAAGGCGGTAGGGCTCACCGACTTAGGAAACGCTCCCCTGTTAGGCCCCCGTCAGGGCCCGGGCGGCCTGTGATGTGGAGGAGCTGGAGCAGGGTGGCCTGGGCAGTGAGGGCTGGGGCTGGCTGTCCCCATCCCAGGGAGCTCTCCTCCCCAGCCCCAACTGCCTTCTGGAATCCAGCACCTTCTGAGGAAGGGCCTGAGTGTTAGGGTCCCTGGGGACTTCCCTACATCGTCATTCCTCCCCGTTTGTGCCCCACACGGCCTCCAGGGTGGGCTTGGGAAGCTCTTCCCATTGCCGGGAGTGTTGGAACAAGAGGCCTGGCTTGGCCGGGAGAGAGCGGGGGTGGGGCCCAC
Organism: Piliocolobus tephrosceles; assembly: GCF_002776525.5. Lineage (NCBI taxonomy): Eukaryota > Metazoa > Chordata > Mammalia > Primates > Cercopithecidae > Piliocolobus > Piliocolobus tephrosceles. The sequence continues at coordinate 69,882,606 of NC_045450.1, forward strand.
AAGACATTTTTTGTAGAGACGGGCTCACTGTGTTGCTGGTCTCAAACTCCTGGGCTCATGGTGGTGCTGATGGGGAGGGGCTGGCTCTGGAGAACATGAGGCCCCCGGCCAGGCTGTGGGCTCACCAGAGGCAAGAACCCCACCCCACACAGGGATGTTTTCAGTTGCCACAGTGATGGGGCTGCCAGCATTCATGGGAGACCCTTCGATCCTCAGGCCAGGCCCACAGCGTTCTGGGAGAGCCCCTTGGGAGGGGCCCTGGGGGCCTCTGGATGGAGCCTGGCCAATCGCACCCAGCTCCCCGTGTCTGTTCTCGCCCGGAGCCCTCCTGGGAGTCCAGATGCGGTGCTCCCAGGCCCAGTGTGGAGCCAGGCCTGGCCAAGGGGAACAGAGGCCGGGGATTGGGCCTTGTCCGGCGCCCGCCCTGGAGACAGGCTGTGGGCCTCCTGGCTGTGCCCCAGCTCTGTGGGAAGGTCAGAGCCAGCCCTTGTCCTCTCCCTTCGCCTCCTCCCCTTCCCTCCCCACCTCTACCCCCCTTCTCCCCCTCCTCCTTGGCCAGAACATCTGTGTGTTCCTGGGGAATGTGGCTCTGGCCCCAGCTGTCCTCGGCCGTGGCAGGGGGCTGGATTTCTCCTGAGATGCTCACTGCTTTGGCCCTGGGTCCTCTCCTGTGGGGGTGCCTGTGCTCTGAGCTCACACCTGGCTCTGGGGCCTCTCTCCTAGGTGCCCACTTTCCATCTTTGCTCCACTGTCCTCAGCATCCATTTGTGATGACCACCTAGATGGAGTGATGGTCACCAGCCTCACGACAGCTTCGCAGGGCATAGCGCCAGGCTGTGCAGGTGGGGTCCTGGTAAAGCAGGCACACCTGTGTCCAGGTCCAGTCTAAAGGTGGGGCAGGTGCAGGAAGCCAAGGTGGTGTGGCACCCTGGCAACAGTGGTGAGCAGGCAGAGCCAACGCCTGAGGACAGGACATGGGACACGGCCTGCCCTTGTGGCCTCGCGGGGAGGGGTTAGATGGAGGGAGACCCGTCTCTCCTTTCCTTCCGTGGGAAGCCAGCAGGTTAGACCACTGGCCTGAGGCGACACAGCAGAAATAGGAGTTGAGGTCACAGCAGGCTGGGCTTTGTGTCTTCGCTGCCTTACTTTTTTTTCCTTCTTTAGTTTCCCCCAAACACACTCATCCCCACAGCCCCTCTTTGGCTCCAGGGCTCTACACTGGGGGTAAGAGGCAGCCGTGGAGGCCCCTGCCCATCTCTCCTGCCCTGGGCAGCATGCAGTGTCCCCTTCTCAGTGTGAGTGGGTGTCCCGTGGGCCTGCTCTGTGGGGAGCTCTGGGGAGCGGGACCCAGGGGCCCATCTGTGAAAGCCTCACAGACTGGGAGGACAGCTGAACTGAGCCCTGGGGGACCTTTCCAGGTGACACGGCTGCCTGACTCATTCATTCATCCATCCATTCATTCATCTGCTGCTTCATTCATTTAACAAGTACTTACTGAGTGCCGTCACGTGCCTGCAAGACAGAAACGTGGTGTGCAAAACCAGACACAGCCCCTCCCTCACGGAGCTTCCAGTCTGGTGGGAGAGACAGATGTCAGTGGCCAAACCACACAAACAAATGTCAGCGTGCCGCCAGGACAGGGGTTTGGAAGGAGAGAAACAGGGAACAGGGCAGGTAGGGAACTGACTTCCCTGGGGAGGCCAGGAGGCATCTGCGGGGAGTGCCAGCTGATCCCAGTTCTGAACGATAAGGGGGAGTGAACCAGGCATGGGAAGGAGGGAGGGGGCGCATGTGCAAATGGTGCCCGGTGTGGTGGGAAGACCTGTGTTTGGCAAGGAGGCAGGCGTCGGGGGAAGCCCGGGCCGGAGGCCTTCTGGAGACTCAGACCATGATCTGAAGGGCGGGGGGCACGGCGGAAGGAGGGGCACGGTGGAAAGGTCTCAGCTGGGGATGACTGGGCCACATCTGCCCTTTGAGAAGCCTTGTGTTCCAGCAAGGAAAACTGGAATGAAGCCAGGTTTTGAGCCTGATTGGAACCAGCGGCCAGGAGCAGAGAGAATTGGTGTGAGAGGCTTTTCAGGGTGGCTGAACTGTGTTTCAGTGGGGCCTGGACACACCCCCTCCCCAGGAACCCCCAGGTTTCCCCAGATCCAGCTGTAAGCCAGATGGGGCTTGGCGTACTGGAAAAGCGTCTGCCTACCCAGGCCAAGGCCAGGGGGGCCCCTACAGCATGGGCTTCAGCCCCTCCTCCACCCCTTTCTCTCCTGCCCCTGCCCATTCCCTCCCCGGCTGGGCCCCCAGCGTCCTCAGCAGGCCCCATTCATTCACAATCTCCCAGCGCCTCTTGGAGAAAGGGGGAAGCTTCTAGGCCGCCAGGATGGAGGTGCTGGCCCCTGGCCAGCCCAGCTTCCCTGCCCACCACCCCCTCCACAGGCCCCCCCCCAGCCCTCCTGCCCTTTCTTTATGGCAGGCAAAGTGCTAATTCCCAGCCCAGAGGGGTGGGCCAGCGTCGGTGGCCAAGAGGAGAGACTGTTTACAGCCTCCGGCGGTTCTTGGCTCCAGCGGTCCGGCAGGCTGGCCTCGCTGTGACATGTTTATTCTCTAGGCCCACTGCTGGCCCCGGCTCTTGGCAGGTCCGAGCGGAGGGCTGTTGGTGATGGGGACAGGCTGGCGGCTCGGGGCTGTTGGCGTCTGCTCTTGCCTGCCTTCTCCCCACCTCACATCTCCACCTTCGGGGAGGCAGAATGTGGAGCCGAATCCAGGAGCCCCCCTGTCGTCCCGAGGGCACTGCTCCCCAGCAGAACCCCCACTTGCTCCTCTCAGCCAGAAGCCCTGGCCTGGCCCCCTGCTCAGGCTCCCCTTTGCAGGCCGGGCTCCTGGAGTCCACCTGGGAAGGTCTTGAGGGCCGGCTCTGCTGTGCTGCACTGGGGGCCCTGCCCGCTGCCAGCCATCCCCATCACTCACCCAGCAGGTTCCTGCTGAGGACCTGGTCCATGCCAGCCCCCGGCTGATGGCAGTGGACATGACAGATGCACTGGGACCTGCAGCCCCGCTGGGAGAGGCTGGCCTCCCCTGCTGGGGGTGACTGAGGGTCATTCAGAGGCCCCTGCACCCTGCCCCAGCAGGAGATCTTCTGTTCTCAGAGCCTGTAGCTCCTTCATGAATCCCCTGCAGGCAGTGGTGTGAGGAACCTGGGCCTCGGAGTCAGATGAGGCTGGGTCAAATCCCAGCTCTGCCATTGACCAGCGGGGTGAGGGCAAACGGGCCCATTGCCTCTCCAGGCCTCTGCTTTCTCGCCTGTAGAATGAGCGGAGGAGGATGTCACTTTACAGCCAACCTCTCCGGGCCGCCGCTGATTTACTCACACATCCACTCCCGGTCACCACGCGCTATGCTGGGTGCTGGGGATGTACGTGACAAACAAACCTCCGGAGGCTTTCAGGGATGGCGCGTGAAGGGGAGACTGGCTCTGGAAAGGCACGGTGTTGCCGGTGGGTAGCTGGGTCCTTATCCCAGGGTCTCACTCAAAGGCTCTGCATCCAGGCCAGGGTGGCCTCACAGGAGGGTATCTGATGAGGGTCCCTGGGGACAGAGAAAGTTTGGGTGGGTCCCGGGTGCCCAGGACCATGGGGATGTACCCCACAGTCAGTGTGTGGTTGGAGCAGTGTTAGGAGGGAGTCAGGGCGCCTGGCTCTCGTCCTTATCCTTGAATGGCCTGGTGACTTTGGAGGAGTCATGCTGTTTCTTCCAGCCTCAGTTTCCCTGGTGTCCAGGCCCTTGGTGTCTCAACATTCCTGCTAGGGCTGGGTGCTTGATGAGGAGGGACCGCACCACATGCTGGGGATTCACCCTGCCATGTCGCTGGCGGAAGGAATCATCAGAGTGCTCCCTGAATAGTCCCCGGAGTTCTCGGCCATCGCCCGTGGCATCTCAGCTGGTGCTCCCACTCGGTGCTCCTGCCTGGTGCCTGCCTGGGGCTCCAGGGGCGGCATAGCAGCCACGCCCTGGACCAGGCCCCTTCCCTGACACTTTGCCCGACACTGGTCTCCTGCTGCCTCAGCTCCTGACTCCTTCGGGTCCTTGTCCCCTACACCACCTGTCCCCTTTCACACAATTCCAAAGGAAACTTTGGTGCCTCTAGACCGGGGACCGCAAACTCTGTGAAGGACCAGATGGTAGATATCTTAGGCTTTGTGGGCCATACAGCCTCAGGCTCTGTGCCCCATACTCTCCCTTGTTATTTTTTTTTAAACAACCCGTTAAAAATGTAAAAGCATTCTTAGCTCAGCCTGGGCCGGAGTTGGCCGCTGCCTGCTCTAGATTGGCAGGATGGGGGGGGGGGTGGGGTTTGCCACGTGTTGGGGTTTGCTGTGTGTTGGGGTTCGCCGCGTGTTGGGATTCACCTTGTGTTGGGGTTTGCCGCATGTTGGGATTTGCTGTGTGTTGGGGTTCACCGCGTGTTGGGGTTCACCATGTGTTGGGGTTCGCTGTGTGTTGGGGTTCGCTGTATGTTGGGGTTCACTGCGTGTTGGGGTTTGCCGTGTGTTGGGATTTGCTGCATGTTGGGGTTTGCCATCTGTTGGGATTCACCATGTGTTGGGGTTCGCCGTGTGTTGGGATTTGCTGTGTGTTGGGGTTCACCATGTGTTGGGATTTGCTCTGTGTTGGGGTTCACCGTGTATTGGGGTTTGCCGCGTGTTGGGGTTTGCCGCATATTGGGGTTTGCCATGTGTTGGGATTTGCCATGTGTTGGGGTTCACTATGTGCTAGAGTTTGCCATGTGTTGGGGTTTGCTGTGTGTTGGGGTTCGCCATGTGTTGGGGTTCACCATGTGTTGGGGTTCGCCATGTGTTGGGGTTTCACCATGTGTTGGGGTTTGCTGTGTGTTGGGGTTCACCATGTGTTGGGGTTTGCCGTGTTTTGGGGCTCACTATGTGCTAGAGTTTGCCATGTGTTGGGGTTTGCCATGTGTTTACTGCATCCAGCGTTTCTGTTTTCTGCTCACTGTGGCCCTGACCTGCAGAGCTGCACGTGAATTGGCTCCTTTAACTCTGACAACAACCCCATGAGGTAGCCATGATGATCTCATTTTACAGATGAGGAAACTGAGGCATGGAGGATTAAGGAACTTGCTCAAAGTGTCATAGCTGGCCAGGGTAACATCCTCCGTCCGCGTGTCTGACCTCGGCATGCACTTCCTTGCTGTCTGTGCCCGGCTCCTGTGCCCCCACCCCTGCTCTGATCCTTTGGCATGCAGAGGAGCCTGCATTCTTTTCTTTTTTCTTTTTTCTTTTTTGAGATGGAGTCTCGCTCTGTCGCCCAGGCTGGAGTGCAGTGCCCGGATCTCAGCTCACTGCAAGCTCCACCTGCCGGGTTTACGCCATTCTCCTGCCTCAGCCTCCCGAGTAGCCAGGACTACAGGTGCCCGCCACCTCGCCCGGCTAGTTTTTTGTATTTTTTAGTAGAGACGGGGTTTCACCGTGTTAGCCAGGATGGTCTCGATCTCCTGACCTCGTGATCCGCCCGTCTTGGCCTCCCAAAGTGCTGGGATGACAGGCTTGAGCCACCGCGCCCGGCTGCATTCTGTTCTTGACCTCTTCTGCGTCTCTCATGGCCCCCAGCTGGCCTGCATCCCCCTGGACCACTGCCCCCTCCCACTCTCTCCCTCATTACCATCACTGCCCCACATTAGGGAGAAACCCGCAAGCACCTCACAGTTCTAGAAACGGCTTTGACAGCACCTGCTTCCCACGGCCAGCCCGAGGGTCACGCAAGGCCAGGAGGTGTTCCCCGGCTGCTCAGCCCACATTCTGCAACCCTAGATCGAGGTGCATGGCCATGGTCACGGCACGTGATCCCGAGGCTGGGAGGGAGAGTCTGGCCGGCCGCCTGACGTTGCTTGCTGGGCCTGCCCTGGTGATCCAGGCAGCTGAGGCTGAGGGGGCTGCTGGGAGGGGGCTAAGGGTCCCTATCTTAATCCTGCCTTTGACCTGGTCTACAAAGTGACCAGTTGGTGACCTAAAGCGATTGGCCACCAGAGACTGGTACTGAGCTTTCCCACCTCCAGGGATGCTGTGATTTAGCAGGGGATTTGAACAGCTAATTCACATGAAAAGAGACACAGCAGTAAATACATGGGGACGCGGTTACAGTCCAACTATTAGCATACCAAAAACATGGTCAGACTTGGTGCTGGTGAGCTGCAAAAATATGGCTCATTCATACTGCCGCTGGCAGCGTAGTTCTGTGCCATGTTAGTCTTTACTGAAACCATTTGTCAGCAGGTATCAAGAGTTTGAGAGGCCGGGCGCAGTGGCTCAAGCCTGTAATCCCAGCACTTTGGGAGGCCGAGACGGGTGGATCACGAGGTCAGGAGATCGAGACCATCCTGGCTAACACCGTGAAACCCCGTCTCTACTAAAAATACAAAAAACTAGCCGGGCGCGGTGGTGGCGCCTGTGGTCCCAGCAACTCGGGAGGCTGAGGCAGGAGAATGGCGTAAACCCGGCAGGCGGAGCTTGCAGTGAGCTGAGATCCGGCCACTGCACTCCAGCCTGGGCGACAGAGCGAGACTCCGTCTCCCAAAAAAAAAAAAAAAAAAAAAAAAAGAGTTTGAGAAACACTGGCTACTTTGACCCAGGAGTCCCACTTCTGGAAATGTGTCCTAAAGAAGTAACTCGTGACCGGGTGCGGTGGCTCAAGCCTGTAATCCCAGCACTTTGGGAGGCCGAGATGGGCGGATCACGAGGTCAGGAGATCGAGACCATCCTGGCTAACACGGTGAAACCCCGTCTCTACTAAAAAATACAAAAAACTAGCCGGGCGAGGTGGCGGGCGCCTGTAGTCCCAGCTACTCGGGAGGCTGAGGCAGGAGAATGGTGTAAACCCGGGAGGCGGAGCTTGCAGTGAGCTGAGATCCGGCCGCTGCACTCCAGCCCAGGCGACAGAGCGAGACTCCGTCTCAAAAAAAAAAAAGAAGTAACTCGTAAGAAGGGAAATAATAGGTGCACAGAGTTGTTCTTTGCACTGTTATTTACCAGAGTGGAAACAAAATCCAAATGTCCACAGTAAGGTGTGATTGAGAAAACTGCTGTGTTCCCAGCACTTCAGGAGGCTGAGGTGGGCAGATCACTTGAGCCCAGGAGTTCGAGACCAGCCTGGACAACATGGCTAACCCCATTTCCACAAAAAATTAGCTGGGCATGATGCCTGTAGTCCCAGTCTCGGGAGGCTGAGGTGGGAAGATTGCTCGAGCCCGGGAGGTCCAGGCTGCAGTGAGCTGTGATTGCACCACTGCGTTCCAGCCTGGGCAACAGAGTGAGACCTTGTCTTAAAAAAAAAAAAAAAAAAAAAAACCCAGTGATGTCATGTTGAGTGGCCATAAGCAGATGCCAGACTGTACACGTGTCCTGATTCCAGCCTTAAAGAAATATGCCTGTGTAAGTTGAGGCTGGGAGGAATTTGGGAAGCTGCACGAGGCTGTGATTAGAAGGTGATGGGGGTGCCACCCACTGCCCATTGAAACATCCTTTAATGTTGTCACCATGTCGTCTTAGCACTAAATGGGAGGGAGGCATTCTTGTCACTTGAGCTTGTCATCTCTGGCAGTAGGAGAGGAGCCACTTGGACTCTTCTAGCCAAGACCCAAGCAAGCTGTGTGATCTTGGAAAGGTTGCTTTGCCTCTCTGGGCCTTGGGTTCCTTCTCTGTAAGATGATCTTTGGGCCAGGAAGCTCCCAGACTCTTTCTCACAGGTGAGGGCTGTGCCACTTGACCTTGTTGGGATGCAGGTTTTGCTGATACTGGCTGTGGGGCCCTTGAGTGCTCAAGGAGCATTTATTGAGTGCCTCCTGTGTGCAGACACTGGGCTCTGTGAGCCACAGGCATGCTTACCCACACCCTCCAGTAGGTTGGGGATCCCGATACCACCTCTCTGGGAGTTTGTTAGGGCCTCACTCCTGGGGGGTACCCGGCCCCCTGGCCAAGCTGCCCCTTCCCATGCCAGAAGGTACGTGGGGTGCCAGGAGAGACTGGTCTCAGCTTCAGGTTTGTGTGTGTGTGCTTTTTTAAGGGAATGTCTTTCTTGCTAAGCACTTTATTATTGCTGACAAGCCACTGGTATGCAGGGTGGAGTCCCGCATCGTGACTCCAGCCAAGCATCACTGCAGCCTGAGTGGAGTGTGAGAGCTGTGAGAGCTGCGTTCCTGTCCCACTCTGCCACTGCCGCGCTGTGTCACCTTAGACAAGCCACTGGCATGTCTGAGCCTCGCTTCGGTCATCCATACAGCGAGGCTGCACCTTCACAGCTTCTCTGCAGGGCTGAGGGTCTAGAGGGGGCCCTGGCGTGCAAGCCCTTTGCAGGTGGTGACCTGGGGTGGGAACCACTTGCAGCTGTGTGGTTCCCATCTGGCTTGGAGAGACCAGGGGTGGAGTGAGATCCTGGGGATGGGAGGTGTGGACCAGGGCGCCCCATGGAGCCTGATGGGGTGCTGGGCACCTGCGAGACAGGTGTCAGTGCCTGCCCAGTGCTGCTCTGCTCCTGCGTCTTGAAGCTGGGAGCTGACCCGGGCTCTTCCCCCGAGTTGGATGCCGCTCCTTGGGGAAGAGTGATTTCCAGCAGGGCTCCCTTCCTGAAGTCACACATAGCTTTGAGCACGTGGATTTCCAGGCCCTGGGGGGCTGAAGGCTTCTGTGTCACCTCCGTGCTGGCATTGCTTGAACCATCACCCATCAAATGGTTTCCGACTTGGGGAGGATTCCTGTTATAGGCTGAGCCATGTTCCTCAAATTTGTGTGTTACAACCCTGACCCCCAGTTCCTTGGAATGTGCCTGTGTCTGGAGATAGGGCCTTTAGAAAGGTATTAATAATTGGGCTAGAGACCGGGCGCGGTGGCTCATGCCTGGAATCTCAGCATTTTGGGAGGCTGAGACGGGCAGATCACTTGAGGTCAGGAGTTCGAGACCAGCCCGGCCAATGTGGTGAAACCCTGTCTCTACTAAAAATACAAAAATTAGTTGGGCATGGTGGCAGGTGCCTATTATCCCAGCTACTCGGGAGGCTGAGGCAGGAGAATCGCTTGAACCCAGGAGGGAGAGGTTGCCGTGAGCCAAGACTGCGTCACTGCACTCCAACCTGGGTGACAGAGCAAGACTCGGTTTCAAAAAAAAGCAACCTGGGGTGAAATGAAGTGGGTAGAGTGAGCCCTAAGCCAATAGGACTGATGTAGTCATAACAATAGATTAGGACACAGATATTGCACAGAGGATGACCGTGTAAGGACATGGGGAAGATGACGTTTTCAGGCTAAGGAGAGAAGCCTCAGGAGAAACCCACCCTGCCCACACATTGGCCTTGGACTTCCAGCTCCCAAAACTGTGAGAAAATACATTCCTATTGTGTAAGCCACCCAGCCTGTGGCACTTCGTTATGGCTGCCCAAGAAAACTAATATGATGCCCCACAGACATCTATGAGGGGTGTCCGCCCACTCGCAGGGGTGGCAGCTGAAGATGGCCAGCTGTGTAGGAAGAGGGGGCGTCTGTGTTTTCTTAATGATACCTTATTGCTGAATGTCTAGAACAAACCGTAACTGGATGTGGTGGCTTGTGTCTGTAATCCCAGCACTTTGGGAGGCTGAGGTGGGAAGATCACTTGAACCCAGGAGTTCGAGACCAGCCTGGGCAGCATGGCAAGACCCCATCTCTACAAAAAATTTAAAAGTTAGCCAGGCAGCTGGATGCGGTGGCTCACGCCTGTAATCCCAACACTTTGGGAGGCCGAGGTGGGCAGATCATGAGGTCAGGAGATCGAGACCATCCTGGCCAATATGGTGAAACCCTGTCTCTACTAAAATACCAAAAATTAGCTGTGGTGGTGCCTGCCTGTAGTCCCAGCCACCTAGGAGGCTGAGGCGGGGGAATCGCTTGAACCTGGGAGGCGGAGGTTGCAGTGAGCCGAGATCTTGCCCCTGCACTCCAGTCTGGCAACGGAGCAAGATTCTGCCTCAAAAACAAAAACAAAACAAAACAAAACAAAACAAAGTTAGCCAGGCATGTTGGCCTACATCTGTAGTCCCAGCTACTTGGGAGGCTGAGATGAGGGGGATCGCTTGAGCTCGGGAGGTGGAGGCTGTCGTGAGCTATGATTACGCCACTGCATTCCAGCTTGGGCAACAAAGTGAGACCCTGTCTCTAAAAATTAAAATAAGAAAGAACAGCTCCCTCACCCCCGACTATTATCATAACAGTCAAAGGACCTTCCTGTGTACTTTGTCATTGCCATGCTTGCGGGGCACATGTCCAGGAGCGTCATTTCCGAGCCGAAGTGTCACGTGTCTGGGCTATGGCTGCTGCACAGATTGCAACAACCAGCCCGTGTGTGATAGTCAGCAAGGCGGGCTCTGCTGTGTGAGGAAGACGCCCCCAGCTCAGGGAGTCCAGAGGCTGGACTCACACCCATCAGGAGTGCCCTTGCAGGGACCACATGACCTTGAACTGAGCTCAGGCTCTGAGCTGGTTCTCGAAGGGTGAAGAACATTGAAGGGCCCCGTTGCCCAGCCTGTGGGGGTGGGGAGCAGAGTCCACAGGCGGCTCAGACTCGCAGGCCCTGAGGACAGAGGGCCCCAGGCTGTTGGCAGCTGTGCCAGGTCAGTCACGTGGGAACAGAGGCCTCAGTCCTCCCCGCAGAGATTTTCTGTGGCTGCTTCCATGAGACAGAGAAAAAGAGAGAGGGCTGTTAAGGGAGGCGGAGGCCATCCCAGGGCATCTCTTGCCAGGCTGGGGGCTGGCACCGGCATCGTTCCGCTGGGTACATAATATCCCATAATAGGGTCTGGCTGTTTGGAGTGCACAGAGAGAGAAAGAAGACTGACGCTGTACGAGTGTCGGGTTCCGAGACTGGCCTGCCTGCGGGCCCCTCCCTTGGTGGGTGGCCTCTGCTCACCCGCGAGAGCAGCTCCGGAGGCACCACCTCGGGGAAGCCGACTGCTGGGGTGAGGGCCCCCCCCGCAGATTCTTGTCACCCAGAACCTGTGAGTGTGACCTTGTTTATAAATAGGGTCTTTGTCCATGCCTGAAGTTAAGGTGAGGTCATACTGGATTTGGGGCGTATATGCAGGGACTGATGTCCTCCCAAGAAGATTTAGAGACACAGACACAGGGTGCAGGCAGAGATCGGACTGATGCAGCGACTGGCCAGGCGATGCGTAGGATGGTGACTGAGCCCCCAGAAGCTGGAAAAGGCAGGGAGGAGCTGGCCCCGGAGCCTCAGAGGCAGCACCTTGAATCCAGACTTCTAAGTGAACTGCGAGAGAATGACTTTCTGTGCTTTTCAGCCACCCAGATGGTGGTTCTTTATCACAGTTGCCTTGAGCCACTAATACCTGGGCCCTTCTGAGGCCTCCCTCACTGGCCTCTGTGGCCCCACCCCGTCCCCTCTCACAGACCCCGTGTGGCGCAGGCGACTGCAGCGTCCCCCGCACGGCCTGGTGTCCTGGGCGGGGTCGGCGGGTCTGGCAAAGCACAGGTCTGCAGTGAGTGAGAGGATGCGGGGCCCTTGCGAATGGATAGGTGGGCGGGGATGGGGCGGGAGAGAAGGGCAGGGCTGACTCTGAGAGCGGACCCTGTGGCCACAGGAGGGCTGGCCCCTTCCCTCCCCATGTCCACTCTCCCCGCTCCTTGCCCGGTCTTGGCCTCTGTGGGTGGCAGGTGGGTGGAGGCACAACGCTAGGCCCAAGGCCTGGTTAGAGTGCCCAGAGAGGAAAGGGCTGAGTGTCCAGAGCCTTGGGGGACAGGCCACCGTGAACACTGACCCTGTCACGGGCGACACAGACGTGGGATTGCGGCCAGAAGTCAAGTGGTTACAGAGCTTCGACTCCACATTCTACTCTGTGGGGTCAGATCCCTGCTCCTCGGCTTTGAAACCCTGTGATTTGGGTCATTTAACTGCTGCAAGCCTCACTTGTCTCATCTGTGCAATGGAGGTGCAAAATAATATCTGCTGGTCATTATTCTAAGTGAAGTAACATAGGAATGGAAACCCGAAAACCATATGTTCTCACTTGTAAGTGGGAGCTAAGCTATGAGTACACACAGGCAGTCAGAGTGGTACCATGGACTTCAGACACTCAGAGCGGGAAGGATGGGAGGGGGTCAGGGATAAAAACTACACATTAGAGACAGTGTACGCGACCCAGTTGGCGGGTGCACTGAAATTTCAGAATTCACCACTGTATAACTCATTCATGCAACAAAAAGCCACGTGTATCCCAAAAGCAATTGAAATAAACATTTTAAAAAATAATAATATCTGCCTTATAGAGCTATGGTGACAGTCACATAGATGCCTGTTAGAGAAGTGCCTGGCATGTGGCTGTTGTTTATTCACTCAGCAAACATTCACAGAGTGCCTGCTCTGTGCCGCACACGGTTCCAGGCACTTGGGGATCAAGGAGTGAACACCACTGCTTTCAGAGCACACTTTCTGGGGGGCGTGACTAGTATGGGATAGTACGGGTTAAGCTGGCTTTGGAGGGCTAGCCTAGGACTCTCAACTCTCCCCCTCCCCTGTCCCCACCCCAACCCCACTGGTTGCTGCTTCTGTCGCAGAACAGGATCAGGTTGTCAGCTGCCAACTGAGACACGAGGGCCTTTAGTCACCTGGAGGCCTGTCCCCAACCCCAGCTGTGAGCGGAGCCCTTGGAGGGGTGGGCCGGAGACATACTTGACTGGTGTTCCCTTGAGCCCTGGGGGTCAGCCCAGAGCCAACAGGAGTTGGGGAGGGGCAAGCCCCTCCTGTCCCACCCTGCCTCTGCCTGCTCCCAGGACGGGGTAATGTAGTGAGACCCCATCTCTACAAAAAATCAAAAAATTAGCCAGGCATGGTGGCGTGCACCTGTAGTCCCAGCTACTCAGGAGGCTGACTGGGGAGGACCACTTGGGCCCAGGTGATGGAGGCTGCAGCGAGCTATGATCCCACCACTCCAGCCTGAGCGACAGAGCAAGACTCTGTCTCTAACAACAAAAGATAAAGCACTGTTATTACCAGCTCTCTCTATTACCATACCTAATAGTGATATGTTATCTAATTATAATAATTCATAGCTAATATAATATTTGTTTAAGTAGTCATAATGAATAGAAAACCTTTAGCTTACTACACGCGTCAGGAACACAAACTGACATCTGTGACCTTCACTTCATATCCAGGAGATCGGTACTTTTCTTATCTCTCTGGGACAGATGAGAAATTGAGGCACAGAGAGGTTAAGCTGTTTTCCCACAGACAGGTGTAGAGGCTGCATTTGAGCCTGGGCTGTGCTCCTAGCACCTGCTTGGAGGTGCTGTGTTCGCCTCCTCCGGCCTCTGGGGGACTCCCCGGCCCCAGACTGTTTCTGGGGCTGTCCCTGGAAAGATCCAGCACTTGCTGCTCAAACTCACTCCTGTCTCTTGCTGGCCGCCTGGCTTTGAGCAATCTACAGAACTCAGTTTCCCCAACTGCAAAATGGGGTTGCGGCACCCCCTCTTTGGGTTCTCTTGAGGAATGGGTGAGGCAGCTTGTGTGGGAGGAAGGAGCGGGGTGCCGTGGTTGACACAGGGCTGTAGAGGCGCGAGTGGGTTGGATTTGGGGCCTTGGCTGCGCCAGGTAATCCTGAGATAACCTTGGGCCACTGACTCAGCCCCTTTCTGCTTCCGTTTCCCCATATGGAGCGTGGGGGTGATGAGAGTAGCAACTTCACAGGTGTCTGGGCGGGTGTCAAGCTCCCTGTGACGCGGTGCCTTGCATAGGCGCTCAACAAATGCTGGGCATGGGGAAAAGGGTGGGAGGCAGGAGGAGGGGACTGGGGCAGGCCCTGGACGGGATGTGCCTCTCGGAAACAGCTTGTCTTCATTTCTGTGCTGTGTTTGGGGTTGGGAGCGAAGCCTGGTCAGGTGGGTCAGAAGAAGTCGCCACGCCTGAGACCTTCACGCGAGGGCTGCTGATCCCTCCGGAGGACCGTGTGCCCTGCAGAGTGCGAGAAGGTGGGAGCTGGAAGGTCCCTGAGCCGGCGGCTCCTCCGTTCCGAGTTTGACCAGGGGGATCCCAGGCTCAGAGCATGTGTGACTTTCCCAAAGCCACATGAGGAGTGTGTTAGAGGTGATGCTGGGTGAAACGGGATGATGTCCTTGGCTGGCTGTGAGAATTAAATGCCTGAATACGCAGAGAGGGTTCAGAACAGGGCCTGCTGCAGGAAGGGCTCAGTGAAGGCTAGCAAGCGGGAGTATCTCATTCTCTGCCTCAAAGCTGAACAGCCCAGCGGTCTCTCCTGAGCCCTCCTGTTGCTCACGTCATTTTTTCCTGCTGTATCCTTCCCCAGTCCTCCTCCTCCTGCCTCCTCCTGGAAGCCCTCCCTGACCACCACCTGTGCACTCCCTGTCCCCAGTCAGAAGTCCTTCCAGCCTCTTCTTTTTTTCCAACAGAGGTTTATTTTTTATATATATTTTTGAAACAGTCTCTCTCTCTTACCCAGGCTGGAGTGCAGTGGCATGATCCCGGCCCACTACAACCTGTGCCTCCTAGGTTCAACCAATTATCGTGCCTCAGCCTCCTGTGTAGCTGGGACTACAGGCACACACTACCACACCTGGGTAATTATTCGTATTTTTAGTAGAGACGGGGTTTCACCATGTTGGCCAGGCTGGTCTCAAACTCCTGGCCTCAAGTGATCTGCCCGCCTCAGCCTCCCAAAGTGCTGGGATTACAGGGGTGAGTCACCGCGCCTGGCTCCTTTCAGCCTCGTCTGATGCTCACTGTGCTGAGGTTGTTTTCTCCTAGGGTTTCCACTGTAAGTCATAAGCTTGGGGGTCCGGAGCACCAGGTTCGAGCCCCAAGTCTGTGTGTCACCCTGTGACTCGGGAGGGGCTGCTGAACCCTCCTGAACCTTCATGGCCTCATCTCAAACACAGTGCACATTCTCAGCTCCTAAGATTCTTTGAAAGAGAAGTAAACCCCTTCACTGAGTGCACGTTTTTGGAGACCTGCGGAGTGCCAGGCATGCTTCTGGGGCTGCAGGTGAAATGAGACGTGCCGTTCATAGTGGTAACGTGGCCTTTGGAGCAGTGAACCTGGGTTTGAGCTCAGCTCTGCCGCTTGCTACCTGTATGACCTCCCAAACTGCTTTCTGCCTCTAGGCCTCACTTTCCAAATCATATGGAAAATGGGAGTAAGAACAGGCCCGTGGGAGTCCCGCAAGTGACGGGCCCAGCTCTGTGCCTGGCTCACCCGTGACCTGCCTTCTGCAGGTCCCTGCTCTGTGCGTCCGGCTGGTCTTGTGTCTGCTTTATCTTTGCTTCCACAGCTTCCAGCATGCAGTAACCAGGCACCCTTTGCATATTTTTTATAAGAACCAAATGACCTATTGAATGTCATGTGTCCTTCCTATGTATTCTGAAAGTCCATGCGGATTGTTTTTTTTTTTTTTTTTTTAGATGGAGTCTTGCTCTGTTGCCCAGGCTAGAGTGCAATGGCATGATCTCGCCTCACTGCAACCTCGACCTCCCATGTTCAAGCGATTGTCTTGCCTCAGCCTCCCAAGTAGCTGGGACTACAGGCACACGCCACCACACCTGGCTAATTTTTGTATTTTTTTTTTTTCGAGACGGAGTCTTGCTCTGTCGCCCAGGCTGGAGTGCAGTGGTGCAATCTCGGCTCACTACAGGCTCTGCCTCCCAGGTTCAAGCGATTCTCCTGCCTTAGCCTCCTGAGTAGTGGGGACTGTAGGCACCCACCACCATGCCCGGCTAATTTTTTGTATTTTTAATAGAGATGGGTTTCACCATGTTAGCCAGGATGGTCTCGATCTCCTGACCTCGAGGAGACAAGTGGCCTGCCTCGGCCTCCCAAAGTGCTGGGATTACAGGCGTGAGCCACTGTGCCCGGCCTAATTTTCATATTTTTAGTACAGACAGGATTTCATTATGTTGGGCAGGCTGGTCTCAAACTCCTGACCTCTAGTGATCTGCCCGCCTCGGCTTCCCAAAGTGCTGGGATTACAGGCGTGAGCCACCGCGCCCAGCCAAAAAGACTGCTGTCCATGTGGTTTTTAAAAAAATGGATTCTATTTTGACACTTTGGTTGGATCCAGAATAATATCTGGGGGGAGCTGATTAAAAGTAGCTTTGGGGCCCAGGACAGACCTACCACATGAAGCTGCTGGCCTGGGGCTGGCCTGGGTCCTAGCTGGTCAGGGAGCCTTCGTCCTTGGGCCAGCTGTCTTGGACCACCTTGCACTCTCTAGAAAGCCCCCTCTGACAGCATGAGTACACTCATTGCATGGCAATGACAACAGACAAATGTTCTCATTCTTCTTCCATCCCACTTCCATCTCCGAATGTCGCCTGTAACACTTTGGTCATATCATGTCCTCTGCGTCCGTGCACCTGACCTGTCTCCTGTGGTCGTTTCTTTCCTTCTTGCGTTTTCCAGAATTGCATTTGGAGTCGCCCCTTCCCCCTTCTGCAAGCCACAGCCCCAAGACTGTGGGACCACCAGCTTTGCTTTATGCCCATTTTACAGATGGGTTCACGAAGGGCTCCCAAGCCGACGTTTCTCTTTGTTTCTGGCCTGGGCCAGGAAAGGCAGGCTCTCCTGGTCTCCTGGCCCTGCGGGTGACAGGACTTCCTTTGGAACAGGTGGGCAGCATTTCCCAGGGTGACCCCAGCCTGGGGGATGGGAATCCCTGCTGCTATTTTCGGCTGCTCCAGGTGGGCCCTTCATTCTCCCATGAGCCACAGCTGCCTAGACTTGCTGGCCTGTGTGCCCTTACATGATGTCAGAGCATCCTTCTGCCTGGGGGACCAGCACCCCACTCTCGGCCCCTCACTCTTTCTCAAGGAGCAGGGGGGAATCCCAAAACATGTTTCCCACCCCTCCGGGCCAAAAGCAGCTTGGCGTTGCCCCGCGCCTGGGATTTCAAGAGCTCTTCTTGGTCTGCTTTCCAGTGGGTGGCTGTGAAAATGGCACTTGGTTTCAGTTAGGAGCTGGGGGCAGGCGGGGGTCTGGTTTCCCTGCTCCTGGAGGAATTACCGGACCACATGTTGCCAGGAGCCTTGGCTGGGAGAGGCAAGCGAGGCTCCAAGCCGGCGAGCGGGCGGCGGCGCAGATGGAAACTCGATCACCCCCGGCTCAGCAGACTGTTTGATTTATTTTAAAATCAAGCAGATGGCTGCAACAGGGGTTTGTTTAAGTTCAGCTCAGAGCCGGGCCCGCGGCCAGGAGCCTGGGGCAGCTGTGCCAAAAATTTTTCAATGACTTTGGTCGTCAAACCACCTCTTCCCCTCCCTTTTGAACTTCAGCCTCCCCACACAGGCGGGCTTCTCGGGCCTGCCCGCTGCTGCCCGCTTGCCCTGGCCCGTCGCGCTTTGTCTCTGTCTTGCTGCCTGGCGTCTCTGGCTTTGCCGCTCTCGTGCTCTCTTGCGCTCTCTGCACCTCTGGTGTCTGCCTCTATCCCTTTTTCTCTCCTTGCTTCGGTTTCTCTTTTTTGTCTCTCCATCTCTCTCAGTATTTGTCTCTGTCTCTGATTCACTCTCTCCCACCACTTCCTCCCCAACCCTCCCTGTTGCAGGAAACCTTCCCAAATCGTGCCCCCCACTGCTTCCTCCAGCTTCCTCCTACCCTGCCCCCACCCCCCCGCTCACTCCCTCCTCCAGTAGCCCCTCTCCCCCTCCCTGGCCCAGCAAGGCACATGGGAGAACAGCCAAGCCTTTGTGGCCATTCAGCGTCCTCCGGGCTGCCCCCTCTCCGAGACCCTGCGGCTGAGAAAACCAGGCCCCCAGCCGTAAAATCCTGGAGTCACCAGACCTCTGAGGTCAAGTGGCGCAGCCCCCGCCCAGAGGCAGGGAGGCCGGGGGTGCCGGCCTCGTGGTCACAGGGTCGGCATCTGCAGCTGTCCCTCCCGGGCTGGGCGGGCGGGGGGCCGGGCTGTGCGAGGAGCCCCACTGTGCGGCTGGTTTGCTGGGGAGGTCAGCTGCAGGCTACTGGCCTGGTTCACACTCCCCCAGCACACGCACACACACACACACATCCCACGTACATGCACACACACATACCATGTACATACACTATCTACACCCACACGCATACACAGACACATACCACATACATATACACACCCCCCCAATGCATACATCCACATGTCTGCACATGTGTACACATACACACACACACACACACTGCTTATGAGCAGGGTATGCCACATCCCTGTCCCTCTAAAGGGATGTCCTGGTCCCCTGTTCACATGGCAGCAGGTTCCCTAGACCAGGCACCACCCATCCAGCCCCAATTCTGCAGCCAGGACTGCCCCCTGCCCACATCCCCTGACGGGGCCAGGACGTGCTGCCTGAATGGTCTCCGCCTCGGCTTCCTAAACAATATGAGGGTTTGAAACAGCAGCAGCTCTTTAAGCCCAGGGCCAGAGAGGCACACTTGCCTTCCTGTCCAGGCGGGTGGGGGCTCGGCCCCCAGCCACCGTGACACCTCGGGATGGGGTGCAGATGGTACACCCTGTCTCTTGCCTGGGCTAGGGGCCAGAGCCCACATCAGGCCTGCTTGGGGCCCTGGTGTTTTCTGCCTCTGATGGAGAGGCCAGCTTTCTGTTGATCTGGAGGGAGCTGACTCAGCTGCCCCTCCCGGCCCCTGTCCCACAGGGTCAACCGTGACCAGCTGGGCTGGCCTCAGGGAGGCCAGGGGAGGCCCACAGCAGCCTGGTATCTGTCAGCCTCGGGTCTGCCAGGAGCCTGGGGTGCGCAGGCCCAGGGCATGGGGGAGAGGGCAGGACACTAGTCCTCTCCCTCCGGGCCACATATATTCCACAAGGGGATGGATGCTGGCACCCACTGCCCGTCCCCGTTCCCCGTGGCTCCGGTGGAGCAGCCTTCCACGCTTCAGTGTAGACATCGGCCTCTCCCTCCAGCAGACTCTGCCCTGAACTGGACCCACCAGACCTTAGGAACAGATTAGTCCAGAATGTCAGCACGGGATCCCCGGTCCCAGGCTGGGGCCAGTGCAGGGCTTTCCAGCCCAGGCAGGCCCCTGCGTCGGTGGAGAGGTCCCTCAGACCACAGGGTAGGCTGGAGGCATGCCCCCTGCTTGCGTGAAATGGGGTCGCCACATTCCACTTGGGGATTATCTTCATGGTCCCGTCCCTTTCAGTTAGCAGTTCTCCGGGACGTGCCTGATGGTTCACACCAGGCCACCAGCAGCTTTAGATCTTGGAAAAACACCGCCAGGAGGCTGATAGCTATTTTTCACAATAGCCGATTCCCACCCCCGGCAGCCGTGCACCAACATCTCCTTGTCGGATCAAACAAATTTGGAAATCATAATGAATTTTAGTGCCTCCTCGAACACAAATGAAGTCCAGGAAACGGAAAACGTGGCCCAATTAAAAACGTGTCTCCGTCTCCGCGTGGACTGCCGGGAGGAGATGTTTCTCATTGAAGACGCCCTCTCCGAGGGTGGGGAGCTTTTGTTGACTGATTTTCTGTCTCACTGGTCTCCCGCTGCTGATGGGCCTCCCCAGGCCTCCCTTGCAGCAGAAGTTTGGATCCATGCAGAGCTTCCTTCATACAGTGGCTTTTCTCTGTTTTCTTACCATTTTAGTTGTGCATGCAAAAGAAGAACATAAAAATTGAAAAACTGTCTTCTGTATAGCTAAAAATCATGCTTGCAGAGTTCTTCAGAATTTCATTTTGCAGATAGTCTTACCGGATCGCTTTCCTCTAGTTTTGTTTTTTTCTGGTTAGGGATGAAGGAGAGGCTCTGTTCCCAGGTACGGGGCTGGCAGAGTCAAGGCTGCCATACTCATTTGTCTCATCTCAGGAAAAGGCAGGAAAAAGTCTTCAAGCCTATGGTTATTATAAATCCTATACACTCCTGAATTCAGTCATGCCAAATGGAACCAGAAGCATGTTTTTAACCTTTTTAAAATTGTGTAAAAATAGTCTGGGCACATTGGCTCACGCCGGTAATCCCAGCACTTTGGGAGGCCAAGGAGAGTGGATCATTTGAGGTCAGGAGTTCGAGACCAGCCTGGCTGACATGGTGAAACCCCGTCCCCACCAAAAATACAAAAATTAGCTGGGCGTGATGTTGTGAGCCTGTAATCCCAGCTAATCGGGAGCTGAGGCAGGAGAATAGCTTGAACCCAGGAGGCGGAGGCTGCAGTGAGCCAAGATCGTGCCACTGCACTCCAGCCTAGGCAACAGAGCAAGACTCCATCTCAAAAAACAACAACAACAAATTGTGGTAAAATACACGTGACCATTGTAACCATTTTATTTTTATTTTTTATTTTTTTAATGTATTTATTTTTAGACAGTCTCGCTCAGTTGCCCAGGCTGGAGTGCAATGGCATGATCTTGGCTCACTGCAGCCCCTGTCTCCCAGGTTCAAGCGATTCTCCTGCCTCAGTCTCCCGATTAGCTGGGATTACAGGCTTGTGCCACCATGCACAGCTAATTTTTGTATTTTTAGTGGAGATGGGGCTTCACCATGTCGACCAGGCTGGTCTCAAACTCCTGGTCTCAAGTGATCCACCCATCTTGGCCTCTCAAGGTGCTGGGATCATTCATTCATTCATTCCACAGAGGTTCCTTGAGTATCTACTATGTGCCTGACACTGTTCTTGCTGATGATGGTATAGCCGTGGATGACAGCTCCATCCCTGCCCCCGCCGAGCTTACTTTCTGATGGCAGGGGATGGGGGTGCTTGGTTTGCGAATGCAAAAATAAGTTGGCCAGGCGCAGTGGCTCATGGCTGTAATCACAGCTCTTTGGGAGCTGCATTTGGCCTCCCACTGTAACCATTTTAAAGCCCACAGTTCAGTGACATTTAGGACATTCCCAAGGCTGTACAACCACCACTTCCCTCCATTTCCAGAACTTTATCATCACCCCAAAAGGAAGCCCCATCCCCATTATCAGCACTATTTTTAAGACATTCTGGAGGCAGAGACGCTTCCTCCCTTGGCGATTCTGGGGCACATGGCACGTCTCAAAGCCCCAGGAGAAGAAAGTGTTGTCCGGTTCCTGTGGGAGGGGCCCTGTCCCACGATGCTGGTGGGGAGAAAGGAACACAGGACCTCGGTAGAAAAACCTGCCCTTGAAGGATGGGCGTGAAAAGGGAGAAGGCAAGGGAAGAGGAGGGTAAAGGAACACGCAGGACGGATTCCAGGAGCCAAACTCATTAAAAAAATATTCTCGTTCTGGTTGGCAACTGAGAAACTTAATATTTGGGCTTAGCTCAAGGCTCTACAAATTAGTGTGCTTGGTTCCAGTTTGGGTTTATAGCTTAATTCAGCTGGAGCCCAACTCCCTAGGTTCCTGGATGCTGAGCTCCTGGCAGTATCCTCATTCATTCATTCATTCATTCATTCCACAGAGGTTCCTTGAGTATCTACTATGTGCCTGACACTGTTCTTGCTGATGATGGTATAGCCGTGGATGACAGCTCCATCCCTGCCCCCGCCGAGCTTACTTTCTGATGGCAGGGGATGGGGGTGCTTGGTTTGCGAATGCAAAAATAAGTTGGCCAGGCGCAGTGGCTCATGGCTGTAATCACAGCTCTTTGGGAGGCTAAGGTGGGCGAATCATGAGGTCAGGAGTTTGAGACCAACCTGGCCAGTATGGTGAAGCCCTGTCTCTACTAAAAATACAAAAAAAAACATTGGCCAGGCATGGCGACGCATGCCTATAATCCCAGTACTTTGGGAGGCCGAGGTGGACACATCACGAGGTCAGGAGTTCGAGACCAGCCTGGCCAATATGGTGAAACCGCGTCTCTACTAAAAATACAAAACAAATTAGCTGGGCATGGTGGCGTGTGCCTGTAGCCCCAGCTACTTGGGAGGCCCAGGCAGAAGAATTGCTTGATCCCAGGAGGTGGAAGTTGCAGTGAGCCGAGATTGTGCCACTGCACTCCAGTCTGGGTGACAGAGAGATTCCCTCTTGGAAAAAAAAAAGTGAATAGTAGACCACGTGAGATCACAGGGAGCTGAATGCAACACAAACATCACACACACACACACATACACAAAGCTGAAGACACAGTTGGGGTGTTGAGCAGAGGCTCTGGGAGGACTGCCCCATAGATCCTGTGGTTGGGGCCCTCTATGCAGAGCCCAGGGTAGAGCCAGAGCCGGCCAGGAGAGGGGTGTTGCTGGCAGAGAGCAGAGCAGTCAGTGCAGAGGTCCCCAGGAGGGAACAGGTGTGGGCTTCCTGGGAAGAGCAGGAGGCCAGCAGGGCTGGAGCAGTGAGCACAGGGGCTGTGCATGGGGCGGGGATTCAGAGGTCAGCAGGGCCTTGGGGCACAGAGTTCACTCTCCGTGGGAAGGGCACCCACTGGGGGAGTCCCTAGGGAGATGCAGCCTGATCCACATGAACCCTGTACCTCCGCTGCCGGGTAGAGAGCCGCTGCAGGGGCCAGTGCAGTCACGGTTTTAGGGAATGCATGGAGCCCCACAAGGATACATTCATTCGCCTTTCAGGTGTCTTTGGCCATTCTGACACCACTCTCTCTCACTGCACAGAGAGTCTTGGTGTGGAATTATTGTCTTCAGAGCCTCTCAAACACTTGGAGTATATGTGATATATTGCTGTCTAACAGAATGCCTCAAAACATTGTAGCCTAAAACAATAAATATTTATCACCTGTCAGTTTCTGTGTGACAGAAATTAAGGAGCAGCTTAGCTGGCTGCTCCCACGCAAGGTGCCCTTATCAGCATGTCAAATGGGGCTGTGGTCTCATCTGAAGGCTCCACTGGGGTTGGGGGATCCACTGGCCGGGTGACTGTTTTGTGGCTGTTGGCTGGAGGCCTCAGTTCCTGGCCATGTGGGTCTCTCTAGAGGGCTGCTGAAATGTCCCCACATTAGGGCGCTGGCTTTCCCCTAAGCAAGGTGAACTCTGCAGTGCCTCTGATGGCCTGGTCTCAGAAACCACACCCTGCCACTCTGCCATACTCACTTCCTTAGACACGTGTCACTAAGGGAGGCATGTCAGAGGGTCCATGGACATGTTTTAGGGTTACATTCTATTTATGTTGCTTGATACTGATTGCCATTTTATGACAGTCATCTATGGTTTTAATTTATTTAAGCTTAAAGAGTGAGTTGATTTAAGGAAAATTATGAAGTAAAAAATATGAAGTAAAGTGATGGTGAAGGACAAGCGGAGGGAGCGCACCTGGATGTAGAGGTGGGGCCTGATCAAGGGGGTTGCTGGCAGCGCACAGCTCTGCAGCCCAGATGGCCTTGGTCGGAGTCCTGGCTCTGCTGCCTACAGCTGTGTATCTGCGTGGGCATCTCACCTCCTTGGGCCTCAGTTTCTCCTTGATAAGGTGAGGGAGCAGGCTGTTGCTGGTGCTGTTGTAAGGCTTAGCTAGAATGGAGTCTACACAGGGGGCTCAGCACATGGACGGGCAGGATGGATGTCCCCTGCTGGGAGGTGGCCTGAGCCTCAGCCTTACTGGGCTGCCTGTGGTGCTGCCCGGACTGGTGAGTGTGTGTGTGTGTGTGTGTGTGTGTGTCTAGATGAAGGAGGACGAAGGAGCTAGCACCCGTCTGCTCCTCTGAGCAGTGGTAGCACTTGGTGAGGCTGGAAGAGACTTTGCAGGGCTCTTCATCTGGCCCGAAAACAGAGGTTCTCCGTGCAGGAATAAGTCAGTCAGGTAGCGGCCATCCCCACACCTAGGGCTCACCTGCCCATCCAGCCACCCACACATCCTCTTTCCATCCATTCACCCACCCACCCATTTTCCTTTCATCTTCCATCTGTTTATTTATATACCCGTTACCCATCTTTCCTGAGTCCTTCTTTTCATCCATCCATCCATCCGTCTGCCCACCCATCTGTTCCTTGGTCCATCTATCCATCCAACAGGCAGTGGGTTTTATGCTAAAGACATAGCAATGAACACAACAGCCCCTGCTATCAGAGAACTCCAGCCTGGTTGGGAAGGCCTGTTCGTGCATGAATGGAGAAGATGGTTAGTCATCCTGCAGTGGCTTAGTGAGCGCCTGCTGTACTCAGTGAAGGTTACCGCATGCAGGCCTCTTCTCACGGAGGCCTCTTCTCACGGACCTCACGGTGGACATGTCCAGAGGATGAGGTGCCAGAAGGGGCTGTAAAATCAGCTCTACCTTGCAAGGGAGGAATTACTTGAATGGGATCTTGAGGGATGTGCAGGAGTTGGCTGGGTGGGTGAGAGATAAAGGGTGGTCCAGGTAGCAGGAACAGCACAGACAGGGCCCAGGAGGCATGAGAGCGTGGCGAGCATGGGAAAGTGTAAGCAGCCGGGCAGTCTCTGAGAGAGCAGCGGGGAGGTTCTTGCATTTTGGGGCTGGATGCGGGGTGGTTGGGTCACTTGAGGGAAACATTGAGGGTTGGGGAAGATCAGGGCCGGCAGAGAGGAAGTGGGAGGGGAGATTCATTTCAGGACAGCCCCAGGCTCTGGAGCACCCACCACAGTCTGGCTCTGCACTGGACCCTGGGAGATGGAGACTGATTGACTGGTTGACTCATTCATTCGTTCTCTCACTGTTTGCTGAATGCTGGCCTCAAGCCGACCAGGGGCTGCAGCGGTGAACAAGACAGGCTGGGCCCTACCTTCACGGGGCTCACACTTGAGTTAGGAGCATCAAACATTTAAACAGATCAGGGCTGGGCGCCGTGGCTCACGCCTATAATCCCAGCACTTTGGGAGGCTGAGGCGGGTGGATTACCTGAGGTCGGGAGTTTGAGACCAGCCTGACCATCATGGAGAAACCCCGTCGCTACTAAAAATACAAAATTAGCCGGGTGTGGTGGCAGGTGCCTATAATCCCAGCTACTAGGGAGGCTGAGGCAGGAGAATTGCTTGAACCTGGGAAGCGGAGGTTGCAGTGAGCTGAGATCATGTTGCCCGCACTCCAGCCTGGGCAACAAGAGCGAAACTCCATCTCAAAAAAACAAAACAAAACAGATCAACGCAGAGAACACCGTGCAGGGGAGTGAAAGAGGGAATACCTCGGGAGGGGGTGTGTGGTGGGGAGCATGGCCTGGGAGGGCCTCTCTGCGGAGGAGGCAGCAGTCAAATGGAGGGCAGTGGGCGAGCGGCTCTTTGGGGCTGGTGATCCGGGAGGAGGGAACAGCAGCACGGTCAGAGGCCCCGAGGCGGGAGTGAGCCTGGCTGCTGGAGGAGCAGTGCTGAGTCCTGGCACCCCCGGAGGAGCCCTGTCACTTGGCTCACAGTGAAACATGAGTCAAATCTGGGGGTAATGTCAGGAGCTACAGACGGAGGGCTTTGCGAAGGATTTGGTTTGTTTGTTTTTTTTCCTGTGGGTGCTGGGGAGCCATTGTAGGTTTTTGAGCAGAGGAGGGTTGTCCACACTGCTCGTGGCCAGCAGTGTACAGGATGGCTAGGAGGGAGAGGGCAAGGCTCTGGGGCCAGGAGCTTTGGGGAAGGCTGAGTCAGTGCGGCAAAGGCCCAGGCTTCCAGGTCAGCTGTGCCGGGGTTTGAACCCCCACCCTGCCATGGACCAGCTGTGGGAGGTGGATAGGGTGCTTTCGCTCCCCAGCCGCAGTGTGCTTTCCTATAAAATGGGAATAATGATATTGCCTGTCTCTTGGAGTTGCTGTGGGCATTCCAGGAAGTGTTACCCGTCAGCAATGCAGTCCCTGCCTGCAGTGTATGCCTAATGGGTGCCGTTTTCCAGGCCCTGCGAGCATGGCATGAATTACAGGTCACAGGCACCAATGGGCCAGATCCGCCATGTCTGGGTGGCTTTGGAAAATGAGAGGGCCAGTGGTGACATACGCTTGAGCCCAGAAGACTAGTTGGCAGAAAGCATCTTCTCAGAAAAGGAAATTGCACAGCAAGATTTGAGGCCGCCTTCTGCCTCAGTTTACCCCACTGGAAGGCACCCTGGGGCCCCCTACCCTGGGGCCTTTGGTCCTCCGTGGAGAACGAGAACATACCCGAAAGAGTTAAGCCATCCCCAGCCTTGCAGCCTGTTCCGAGCTGGGCAGGGCCTGGGCATCCCAGGAGGGAACAACTGCTCCCGCCTCACCAGATGGACGTCCACGCTGGGCCCAAGGGAGGGTGCGACACCTGCCATCCCCACCAAGGAGGAAGCACATCACTGGGGATTTGTGGAGTATGGCCGGAAGCGTGGGGGTGGCAGCATCGTGGGAGCAGGGGGCTGAGGTCTCCCTACCTGAGAAGACGCCCCGCTTTGTAGGTTCCGTCTGGGATCTGGTGCAGCACCAGCGGCCCAGCGTGCGGGTGGGTAGGGGGGTGGCAGCCATGTTGGGTTGAGGGGGTGGCCCTCCCTGCAGTCAGCAGCAGGCTGGAGCCAGCTCCGGCCTTGGCAGGGCGGACACAGTGAGAGTGAGCTACCTGTGCTGTGTCAAGGCCGGGAGTGGACTTGTGGCTGCTGTTCAGGTCACTGGGGCCTTGGCCTCTGCGCCCCTCTGGCCTTCCCTGCCCCACCCGGTCCCTCCTCTCACTCTGCCCCGCCTTCTCTGGCTAGTGCGGCATCCAGTGTCTCTTGGGCACTGTCTGTGTGCCATGCACTGTGCTGAGTGTTTCAATGTGTACTAAATTATTTCATACTCATATGAGTCCCATTCTATAGAGAAGGAAATTGAGGTTCCAAAACTTGCCTAAAGTCACACAGCCAGCAAGTCGTTGAGCTGGGATTTGAACCCAGGCAGGTTGGCTCCAGAAGCCACGCTCTTAACTGCCTCAAGAGACTGCCTCCGGAAACCAATATTCAGTGAGAGTGGAGAGCGTGGTTCGCTGCTCCGGGGTACAACAAATGAGCTTTTCCTTAAATCAGAGTAAATCTAAGTGTGATTCTCTTGGTCCTTTTCTCATGGTTGCAAGATAGCTGCCATGGCTGCAAGCATCACATTCTCACATGATAGCATCCCAAAGCAGGGTGGGAAGGGGTAGAGGGCACTCTTGCCCTTTTCTCTTTGGGGGAAGAAAGTGTCTCCCAGGAGGTTTGTGCAAACCTAGGTCCAGGTGTCCAGGGCTATGCGACATGCCTGCTTGTAATTGAAGGGGTTCTGGGAACGTCATCTGCCTCCTCAGTCTCTGTGGGGGACAGGCTGGGCCAGTATGGCTGCTGGGTAGGTAGCTGAGTCCCTGCTCCATCACGGGTTCTCCCAGCAACCCTGCACTGTTTAAGTGGTGCTGTCTGCATTTTACAGGTAGGAAAACTGAAGCTAATTGGTTGGGGTCTTGTCTGGCCTCCTTTAACCCCATGCTGGCATTGAGTGCCTGTGCTGTCTGGTTTGTAACCTCATTGTTTGTGTTTTAGAACTGCTGCTCCAACTGGCAGTCAAGGACAGAGCTTATTTATCTTTTGTGTGTCCTTCTCAGGCTCAGGGCCAAGCTTCTAGAAGGTTCTAAATCACTTTGTATTACATT
The DNA here is from genome assembly GCF_002776525.5 of Piliocolobus tephrosceles. NCBI lineage: Eukaryota > Metazoa > Chordata > Mammalia > Primates > Cercopithecidae > Piliocolobus > Piliocolobus tephrosceles. The sequence continues at coordinate 69,910,053 of NC_045450.1, forward strand.
GAAAGGGCTTATGTTACCCACGCCCCTTTCTTTTTGTGAGTGACACAAACCCAACTCAAACTCACTCAAGCAAAAGAGGGTTTACTGACTCGTGTAACCAATGGGGTGACATTGGCTTCAGCCTCTTGGATCCAGGTCTCACTGACTGTCTCTAGGCCTCTACCTCTCCCCACTTAGCTCTGCCTTTTGCTGTGGGGGTTCGTCCTCCAGCAGGCTCCCCTCGTATGCTGTCGGAGATGGCCACCGGCAGTTCTAGGCTGACGTCTAGTGATCCTGGACATGTGGGGAGAGATTCCTAGCGAATACCCAAGGGCAGATTATAACTGGCCTACCCCAGGGCACATGCCATGTCTATAAAGGGGGAAAAGGGTGTATTAACTCACAGCCCTCCTGGGCTAGAGAGGGACAGGTGCTGGTTAGATAAAATGGAAAATTCCTTACTACAAATGAGTGTATGGAAGACTAGATGGATGGAAAGATAAGTATGGATGGATGGATGGATGGATAAGTGGACGGACAGAGGGATGGATGGAAGGATGGATAGAATGGAATGGATGGATGGATAAATGAATGGATGGATGGATGGACAGATGGATGATGGATGGATAGAAGGATGGAT
>NC_045450.1:69910681-69916869 GCF_002776525.5 Piliocolobus tephrosceles
ATGGATGGATAATGATGGATGGATAGAGGGATGGATGGATGGACAGAGGGATGGATGAAAGGATGGCTGGAAGGGTGGGTGGATGAATGGACGGGCATAAGGATGGATGGATGGATGGATGGATGGATGGATGGACAGATGGATGATGGATGGACAGAAGGATGGATGGATGGATGATGATGGATGGATAGAGGGATGGATGGATGGACGGATGAAAGGATGGCTGGAAGGATGGGTGGATGAATGGACGGACATAAGGATGGATGGATGGATGGATAGATGGATGGACGGAGGGATGGATGGAAGGATGGATGGCTGAATGAGCAAATGGTTAGACAAGACAGACACATGGAAGTGTAGATGAATTAGTAGATGATAGATGGACAGTGGTTAGATGCGTGGGTGGAACAGAAGGGTGGCTGGTTGGATGTAGCCCCCTTTCCCTGCCTTCCTTAGGGTCTCTCTGGGCAGAGCTACCTATGTGATGATGACCACGTTGGGTCCTCCTCTTGGTCAGCAACCTGTCTACGCTCTGAAGCCCATCCAAACCTTCACTTTTGTATCAAGGTTATTTCTGCTCTTTTCTTTGTGTCAGAATTACTGTTGTTTCAGCATAAAATGATGCCTGGTTATCTGAGAAAAGCTAGAAGGCAAGGAACTTGCAAAAGCAGATAAAAAGTTATGATGGTGCTGGCCTCCGGGGATACCCAGCGTTGACATCTGGTGGGTGTCTCTCTGGTGGCTCTTTTCTGACCGCCATGAATGCCAGTGTTGGCTTGCCCCCCTGCCCCTGTTTAGGGAGCGCCAGGCCTCAGGGGACCTGGGCCGAGCCAGGCTCACTTCCCCACAGCGAGAGGCGGTGCTGGGGAGACATAAAGCAGCAAAAGCCTTCCTGGCAAGCGGACCCGAAGCGAGGCGTCGGCCTTCGGTACATCCCTCGGGAGGTATGTGTGTTTCAACAAGGCCACAGCGAGCCAAGCATTTTTATGACTCCTTCCTTGGGAGCTGCCTTCTGAACCCCAGAGAACATCCAAAGAGGAGCTCTGGCCACAGTGTGCTTCCCAGGGGGCTCACTTTGAAAAGGCCAGCCCTTGTTTATCTGAAATTAATGTTCTGTCCATTTGACATCTACTCCCCTCGGACCTCCACCTTCCCAGGGGTAGGATGGGAACCCAGGCTACCCCAGGACGACTCAGGCTCTGACATCCTCATGTGGGCGGATGGACAGGGGCTGATGGTGTGGACGGGCTGGGAATGTCCAGAATGAAAGAGGAACAGAACTGCTCCCTGGTGGCTTGTCCTACTCAGGGTATGAGCTCGGGAGCAAAATGGACAGACCCTCCAGCCCTGGTCTCCTGCCATGTGGCCCCAGAGAGACCCAGCAGACCCAGCTCCTGTGTGAGGACTGGGCAGGAGGAGGTGGCTTCCCCCTTCCATCGAGGTGCTCCTTACTAGGCTCCAGCCAGTGGGGTCCTGTGAAACAACAGTCCCCTGCCACTGTATGTGGCTCTTCTGCCCAGAGTGCCAGCTCCAAGTCTCAACTCAAAAGCCGCTTCCTCCCGGAGGCCTCCCTGACCACTCCAGCTTTCTTGGCTTCCTTCCACCCAGGTTACATTTTCAGGATCTCAACCCTATGTTAGTATCCTTTCTGACCCAAATGAGTGAATGAATGAATGGCCCCAGGTGTGAATGAATGAATCGTCCCAGGTGTGGATGAATGAATGGCCTCAGGTGTGAATGAATGACCCCAGGTGTGAATGAATGAATGGCCCCAGGTGTGAATGAATGCATGGCCCCAGCTGTGAATGAATGCATGGCCCCAGGTGTCAATGAATGAATGGTCCCAGGTGTGAATGAATGAATGGTCCCAAGTGTGAATGAATGAATGGCCTCAGGTGTGAATGAATGAATGGCTCCAGGTGTGAATGAATGAGTGAATGGCCCCAGGTATGAGTGTGCAAAGTTCATGAGCCTGGGCAAGGTCCACATGGCGGGGGCCACCTGGGCCAAGGTGCGCACCTGAGGTCAGAGATGGCAGTGGGCAGGCGAGGGCAGGGAGACCTTTGCTTTGGTCCCAGTAGCCTTGCTGGGGCTGCTGGCCCCATGGCTCCAACCAGGCCGCCCAGCTGGATAAAGCGTCCTCTTGAATAAAATGCAGGGGCAGCTTCCGTCCTGGCCTTCTCATCCCCGAGAGTCCCCCTTGCTGTTTCCCTCATGGGACCCTGTGCCTGCAAAGGCAAGGTGTCTACCCAGCCTCATTTGTCAGCCAAGCACTCATTCATTGGCTCATTTCTTCTTCATCAAATCGCTACCTACCCACCAGGTCTTTGCATGGGGTGAACAGCCCAGTGCCTGCTGGGTTGACAGAATTGTCACCAAAATCAAGGGCACCTGAGTTGGAGCCGGGCTGGAGCCCTCAGGTGGAGGCTGGGCGGGGTGGTTCGGCCTTTGGGGAAATTTAGAACAGTTCCAGGGTCCCGTTCTCTCCTCTTGAGGGTTGGGAACTGCTGTAACAGCTGCATAGACACACATGTGCCTGTGTATTCATGTATGTGCATGCACACATGTACAGTGTCTGGATGCATGCATGTGATATGTGTCCACGGGCGCCTGCATGTGTGGTCTCGGTATGCGTGTGTGCATGTGGTGTGTATGGATGGGGGAGTGTGCGTATGGCTGGGTGGTGGAGGCAGTGGGAAGAGACAGACTGACAGGGACTTTCTCGGAATGATTAATGGTCTTTGGAAGGAGGCAGGTGTCCATCAGACGCTCATGGCAGGTTCTGAGCTGGCACTTCGCCAGCCTCCTGGCTAGACCAGCCCAGGTGAGGCTGCCTGCCCAGCCCAAGTGGCCTGGGGAGGTGTAGGGAGCCCCTTTGGAGCTGATCCAGGTTTGTTCTATCCTAGGCCCCTCCTATCCCTGCCCCCTGTCCACACATGGCAGGGATCACATGGGCAAGAGCACAGAAGGTGACTCCTCAAACCTGAATGGGCCCCAGAAGCAGCCCCCCAGCCCCTATATAACAAAAGCAGATTCTAAGGCCCCCTCAGGAACTCAGGTTCAATAGGACGAGACCAAGGCCAGGGAATCTGCATTTTAACAAGCATTGTAGATGTCTGGTTCTGGTGGGCTTTGAAGAGACCACCTAGTGCTGCAAGGGAGTCTTGGTGCAGGCCAGGAAGGGATCTGCTCCCCGCCATCCTGTATTTGCCCCTCAGATACCCATTGCCCGGCTGCCTTTTGCTGTGTGATGCTAGGCTACTCACTTTACCTCTCTGGGCTACTGCCTCGTTTTGAAATAAGAGTCTCCTCTCTTAACTAGCTTTGGGGCCTCTCTGGGCCCCACCATCTCGGTCTTGGTCTGTGCAGTGGGGATCACATGAGCACCACCTTCCCGGGTTTTCCCGCTGGTGGAAGGAGTGAGTGAGCACAAGAACGGCTCCAGCAGCTCCTGGCAGGTCCCCTAGATAGTGACATTCCTGCCAGGTCCCCTAGATAGTGACGTTCCTGCCATTGCTATTCTCTGCCCTGGAGAGGGATGAGCGGTTAGGTGGGGTGGGGTGGCCCCGAGCTAGTGGATCCCACTAAGGGTAGCAGATGCCTGCCAAGCACTCCCCATCCCTGTGGGCTGTGTCCCTATTCCCAGTTTACAGACAGGAAAACCAAGGCTCAGGGAGGCCCTGTGACTTTCCCAACGCCAGGAGGCCCTGGAGGGCAGATCACAAAGCCACCGGCCTCACACTGCCCTTGACCCTCTGCTGGACCTGGGGAGAAGTTGAGGATGCCGGCCCCGGCCCGGCCCCGCCCCCGCAGCATCAGGGAGGAGCCGGCAGCCCTGGGAATGCTGGCGGGCGGGGTGGAGCGGGTGGGAGCGGCAGCGCATACGGCCCAGCTGGGGGATTAGAAGGCATCTGGCTCAGTTTACACCAAAGAAACAAAGGCGGCTGCCGGCGCCTTTATCTACTGGAGGGTGGGGGTTGCCCTAGGCCCCGCCAGAGACCCGGATACTAAAGAGAGGCCAATCTGGGCCCTGATCCCCCTCCTGGCTCCTGGCATCCCCACGACCCTCAGAGATAGGACCACACATCTTTGGATGGGGGCAGGGTGTTCCTGGCGTGGGGTGAGGTGGAGGGGCAGGGGTGAGGCTACTTCTTTGGGGCAGGGGTCCTAGGGGCCCCAGACTCCTCACTGCTGCCCCTCCCAGGCAGCTTTGCCCAGCCCGAAATAGGGGTGCCCTTTCTTCCCAGGCCAGGGCTCTCAATTACTGAAAGGAAACATCCAATCAAACAAAATCAGAACACACTCCGCACCCCCAGGCTGCCTCTGGCTGCCAGGCGGGAGTGGACTGCCCTTTTCCCCACTGCTGGGGGGTGACGGCTCCCTAGGCGAAGAGGGGTTGGTTCTGGCCCCCTCACCCCCCTCCCAACTCAGAGAGACCTCTCCTCTCCAGACCGCAGTGGGGTGGGGTGAGGGTGGGGGTAGGGGTGAGGTGAGGGGGGTGATGGAAGGGTACTGTGTGTGTGTGTGTGTGTGTGTGTGTGTGTGTGTAGGGGGTGTGTTCTGGCCGCCCATCCCCCTCCCACCGCAGAGAGGCCTTTCCTGGCTAGACCATGGTGAGGCGGTGATAAAGGGGACTATATGTGTGTGTGTGTGTGTGTGTGGAGGGGGGAGGCGTGCTCTCACCCCTCCTCTGCCACGGGTTCATGCTCCCCTTCCCCCCCACCCCGAGGGTGGGGTTGGATTCCGGCTCCTCCCCTAGATCGTTGGGTGGCGTTCTGGCCCCTTCCCCTCTGTGGCGGGACTAGGAGGTGGGGAGCCCACCCGCCCCAGGAAACGTGGCGGGTGCCAGGCGGGCGAGGCGCCGGCCGGTGAGCGCGGCTGGCTGGAGCCAGGAGCTGACCTTACGGGCGCCGGGGCAGCTGTTCGCGATGCACATCTGGCAGCGACACCCGCGCCCCGCCCCTGCGCTGGCCGGCGCTACCTTCCAGGAATGCGCGCATCTGGGGAGCGGGGCTGCAGCAGCCGGCGCCCCCTCCGGCGCCGGGCCTGGGCCTGGGGCTGATGCTGGGCCTGGGGCTGCGGCTGGGGCCCAGGATGGGCCTGGGCCTGGGCCTGGGGCTGCGGCTGGGGCTGGGGTTGGGGCCGGTGCCGCCCCTCCCGGATTTCCCCGCTCCTCCCTCCCTGGCTGCCTGTGTGGCTCCCGGGCAGGCAGTGAGCTGGGCCACCGGACCGGAAAAGAGGGCGGCCGGACTGGGGTTTCTCCTGGTAGGGGCTGGGACCAGCTTTTGGGGACCCCATTGTATGGAGGGAGAAACCGAGGTCTGGAGGGGGGTGAAGCGCCGGGTCCTAGGGCACCCTGGCTGGCCCCTGTGGTGTGAGCTGTGGCACAGCAGATGCTGACTTCTGTGTAAAAGTCAAATAATGATCTGAGTCTGGTCAAGTCCTCAGAGCTTCATTTTCACATCCCCCAAGTTGCCTGGCCCTGGGCTGGGCCTCTGGCCCACTGGGCTAGAAACTCTGAGACTTGGGGTCCCACTGGGGGCATAGGAATGAATGAAGGCAAGCACATCCTGTGTGTCTCCTGTTGTGGGGAGAACTAAGGGCCTGTGCATAGGCCTGGGGGTGGGTACCATCTGTGTGTCTCACGGTGTGGAGAGAGAACAGCGTGTGCATGGGCCTGGGGGTGGGTCGGGCCACTGTGAAGACTGTGAATGCCTGCTCTGGGGTCCCGACAGCCTGCATTTCTTTGGACTTTGTGGTTGAGCCATAGGGAGTCATTGAAGGTTCCTGAGCAGGAGAGTGGCCTGTGGAGCCCTGGACTCGGTTCTCTCTCCAGCCTGGGTAGAGTGCCCCAGAGATTATGAGGGAACAGCTCCTGCTGCCTGTAATGCCTCAAAAGTGTGCCTCCCCTGCACCCACCAGGCCCCCTGGGACCTCTGCCTGGCTCCCCCCTTCCCCCCACCATCCCTTCCTTAGGTCTCACACCCTCCAGCCACCTGCCCTTGCAGAACTTCCCCTCCTGAATGAACTGTGAGTCACTGGCATCCTGAGTGCATTTGTCACTGCTGCCCCCACCCCAAGGGTTTCCGTTTAAAGCTGGTGTGGCACAGAGGATGAAAGAGACTTCCAGAAAGAACAATGGGCCGGGCGTGGTGGCTCACCCCTGTAATCCCAGCACTTTGGGAGGC